>NW_006763298.1:382048-448553 GCF_000218685.1 Serpula lacrymans var. lacrymans S7.9 | reverse complement strand
CTTGTATGTGCTTGTAGAATCACATAAGCATACTGTCTTCAACCTGGTTATCAACTTGTGCATCTTTTGACGAAGATTTCGACAGAAATTCAGTATTCATTCTAATGCACAGCTCTAGATGTGTCTTAAATGCAGATGCATGATTTGGTGTGTTCAGAAGTTTTATATCAGCCTGCAGATGGCTATAAATTGTCCTTTTACTCTTGTCCTTTGAAGGAAAACATTTGGTACAGTAGCAAGGCATTGTTGTGAGGTGGGGAGAGTGGACAAAACACAATTGCAACCCAACACTGTGGTGCATCAGATAAGAAAGTGCCCAAAGAGGAAACTGACTAATAGATATTTGTTGCGTGAACACAGACTGCTTGTTGCTTGCCACGTCAACAACAATTCTACATACAATGGACCCTCTGCAGCCTTACAGCAACCCACTGTCATCAAGTCTGTATTATAGTAAACTTTCCTCATTCAAATTCCACTCGCTTAGTACAACTAATAACATTATTTTTCTCCAAATTTCTCCTCTCGACGCTACATCTGCCCCACAGCCCACAACCTCAGCCCCATCAATTGCAGTCAACCCACTCTTGATTGAATCACTCAGCTTTGAGGACCTTCTGAAAAATTGTCACTTCAGCGACACAGTTTGAAAGTATCAAATTGTGGCTGATCAGTTCCTTGAGAGTCAAGCTTACCAGAACAAGCTCGTCGGGCAGATCGAGGGGCTATTTGCTAAAGAACACATCCACATCCACCAGCAACATGAGTCAAAGGAAAAAATCTGAAAGTATGAAGAAGAAGTACAAGAATTAACTAAGCAAAACATTAATTTACGACAAGAAAACCACCACCTACTGCAAGAAGTTTCATGCCTGCAAACCACCCTGGATCATCAAACAAGTTCTGCATAAGTGACCTATACAACCTGAATTCTCTACTGACAGTCTTTTTTATATATTCTAGTGCAGGAATATCTACCATCTATCCGAGCAACTCTGTGTTGCATGCTGCCAACCCACCCCCAGCACGTTCAGTAGTATCTACAACTGAAGCCCAGCCCCCCCAGCCCCGCCCCGATCAATACCCATTTGAGATTCTATGGGAATTTGATGACTGCAAAAAGGACAAGGACGCTGGACTAACAGCTCAGAACCCCGCTCGACCTGCAATTGAACGTGCTGTCCGGCATGCTGATGGCACCATGATCTCCAGCGAGGAATAGACCACCATCAAAGCTACCACCCGCGTTGCTCAAAACAAGCTTGAGCAGTTGCCCCTGCCAAAGTGTCGATCCCAGAAATGGTCGCGGAATTACTATCTATCTGCGTACCCGGCTCAGTGGGCAGCTATCATCCAAGAGATGGACCAGCAGCAGCCGCTGCTAGCTCTATGTTCAAACCATTGGAAGGCCGAACATGTCCTTGGCCAAATGTTGAGGTCTAGTAAGCTGGTTGATGAGGTGGCTATTAACAACAACGATGAAGACGCAACTCTCATTGCTATCTTGTCAGGAACAGGAACAGGAACGGGAACGGGAGCAAAAGCTCAAAAACGACGTCAAGCAAGGTCGAGTGTCTCGGAAATGGCAAGAAAACAACGGCCAGTGAGCAGCGCAGCTCCAGAGGCCATGTCAGAGGTACAGATGAGGATGGACAACTCATCCTCGGATGCATTGATGCCTCCACCCACTACCGGCCAGTCCTTTTTTTCTTCTTCTCTTACTACTACTGTACTGACATCAGATTTTCAGTACCTATTCAAAAATCACTTCCTCCCCCATCATTTCTGTCTGTCTCCTCAAATAAAGGGTCCAAAAAATACGATGTCGACTTTATAGAGGTCAGCTCCTCTATCCTTGACTTGAAAAGTACGTTCTTTTCATTATTTTTCACTTATTCATACACTAACAAAATCTAGCTATCATAACTCGCGACTTCGACTCCAACTCCTTCGGTATCAACCTTCTCGACGCTGTGGAACTCTCTACAGACTTCTCCCCCGGCCCCCCTTCCTCTCTTATGCTTGAATTTATTGAGTGCATTAAGCGTGCTGACCCCAATTCCCCCGAATTTGATGAGGATGACCATGGTGTTTCATGGGGCCATCATCAGTTTACATCAGGTTCAATGATGTCTTCCTCTGTACTAACATCTTGGACTGCAATAGGTAATTGCGAGACGGCAAGTGTAACAACCAAGATATACTCTGGCGCACACAGGAACACACTATAGAGAAAATGAAGAGGGAGTGGTTACCCCTTAAGATGCAGAGAGTTAGTTGGTATACAACAGGAGGACTTGCTGAGGAGTCTCCTGGATTTATTGGAGTTTATATACTACTACAGGGTTGTTTGTACATGTGTACTATACAGTTGATAGAGACAGTGGCTGATGATGTCATGGGGCCTAGCCCGCATGGCCAGCTCCACTGTGTGAGAGAGTTATGTCCAAAATAAGAAGAAAGGCAATGCGGCGCGAGAAAGGGGAAGTGCCACGTGGCACCATGTGTGAAAGCTATAGTACAAGGTTAAAGTGGAGAAATAAAAGTAAAGGGAAAGTCCAAAAATTGTGTTATCGTAACACTACCCCCCTTCTAAGGCTCAACTTCCAAGCAAGACCAAATACCGGAGGTAGTAGTTAAATTTCCGGGCATAGGTTGAAAAAGAGAATTAAAAAGATTTGAATCCATGCCTCTAAGCTTCCTAGGAGCTGAGGGATTCTTAGATTAAAATTCGTGAACAGTGTCGCGGGAATTGTCCGGATGGGCTTCTGGTTCCCACATTCTGTCCTCGTCTCCATAGCCCTTCCATAGGACTAGGAACTCTAATTTTCCACGCTTCAAGCGTGCATCCACTACTCGTTCGACTTCGAACTCTTCTTCACCTTCCTGGGTGATTACAACCGGTCCAGGCCGGTCTACACGCTGTCCTGGCAGCGGCCCTTTGTAGGGTTTCACACGGCTAATATTGATTGTGGGTACTACCCTCATCTGTTTTGGGAGTTCTAGCTCCACTGCGTTGGGTTTGACTTCCTTAATCCGATAAGGGCCAATCCACTTTTCGGTCAGTTTTCTAGACTGCCGATCTTTCAATTTTAAGTGGTTGGTATCTAACCAGACCAGGTCGCCGACCTTGTAATCAGGGGCCTTAGAACGTCTACGCTCTGCCCTGTCTTTCATCTGCTCTGCAGTTTTAAATAGCACTTTGCGCGTTTCATCTAAGACAGCCTTCATGTTTTTGGCCATGTTCCCAGCAGCCTCGTTCTTGCTTTTACCAGGTTCTACACCCATTCTGGGGAGGTACAATGTCATGCACCAAAGTTGATTGGTAGCATGGACAGGTGTCAATAATGAAGCAAATATTCAAAAAAACTCGCCTTTGTGCCACACAGGCACAGTGCCACGTGGAATAGTAATTAATATTGCCTGTTTCGAACTTGTGGCTGATCAGCACCACCTCTATTAGGCAATCCAGTCACGCTCACCTTTGCTTTTCCATTCGGTACTTTCTGTGTTTCGGCATTTCGGCAAATTTTCGTGTCGCCACTGGCTACACATTGCATTGCGCCCTCGCTTTTGTCGTTTCCCTTACTCCCCTTCCTTTGCCTAGCCCCACCATGGGCCCCTTCCTCTCCTTTTTATTCTCACCTGACGGTTGTTTCTGGATCCCCATTCTAATCCACTTGTTTGTCACCTCCACCCTCCTCCTCCTCATCTTATTTGCACCCCCACCATTTCTGATGTCACCACTTCCTATCCGCTTCCGTCGCCAATCCGTTGACTACCACGTGCCACTGCTGATGTCAGCAAAGCCCCGGCGGCCAGTCCAAATAGGGCAACAGGTCCATCTTCATGATGTCGATCTGCCATCATATACTATCAAAACATCGGTCGCTCGTCTTGCCTGGTTGGAGCGTGGGTGGGTAGTTTTTGAGCTGGAGAAGGTTCATCCCCTTGCGTCGCCCATGTTCATCGCTGTCCCATTCACTTGGGTACACTTATCATTTGTCCATCATCTTCGCTACAGCTACACCTACCACACGCTGCCTGGGACTCACTTGTTCCAAATTGGAACTACTCCTCTCCCTCCCTCGTTTGATCAGGTGGTCCAACACAACCAGTCCATTGGTAAGGCCATGGAACTGTCGGATTTGGACTAGGTGGTGGACCGGTGGCTCCAGTTTCTTTTTTTTCAGCAGAACATTCATTTACAGTGCGATTATTTTTGATTTTTGAATCATTTTTATGGACACATATTTTTTTAGAATGCCTGACTGACAATAAAGGAACTGTGTTGATACTGATAGTGTTTTGCCTTGCCCTTTTTTTACTGCATCTTCCCATGACATCATGATTTTCCTGCTCTCCTTTTGCTATTGGACTTTATTCACAGCATTTATTGTTCTATCCCTTTCTTTTCCTTTTTTTGACAATCTTATCCTGTACTACCTACGCAGGATTTGTCAGCGTACATTCCTTCCTTCATGTTCTTTCTCATTATTTTTGCACAGCTATACTGTGCATAGCCTACTTTTCTTTCACTATATAAACCCCTGTATTTTACCTTGTAAAATAACAAGAACTCCAATCCAGACTTCTTCTCCAATCTCAAGTTCACTACTCTGTTACTTGTGATCCAGTGTGGTCACAACACTTCCCACTGCTACCACTGTTAATTGCTGTCATCGTCACTTCCCACTTTTGAAGTCATTGTTATTCCTTTTGATTAGAGTCCTTCTGAGCACTACAGTTTGTGCGTCAGGAGCCTGCTATCACTGGGAACCTCGTCACCTCATCATCCTCGTCATTCTCAAACCTACCTTGTGCTACAATTAGCAAGGTAGTGCTTGTCCATACTTATCACTAAGCCCCTATCTTCTATAATTCAACTATCCCTCCTCCTCAAAACCCACACCCATACATCTCTGGGTTTTACTTTGAAGGATCATTATACATACCACCACATGAACAACCAGAGCACCCACTGTTCTAGGAGGCAAAGCCCATAAACAAGTTCCGTGGAATCTGGGAGGATTGTGTGTTAGTTTGTTTTTGTGTGTGGTTTTCTAACACCAGTTCTCATCATCGACAACGATCTAGTGACCTCGAACGGTGCCTTTCCTGTAGCCGACGACTGTTTGATATTGTAAGAGAACTGGGCTATCTTTAGCCACTTGGCCCAATCTGTCTGTCTATCATTAATAAATATACGGAGATATTGCTTCAACTCCTGGTTAAGTCTCTCTGTTTGTCCATCAGTGTGCGGATGGAACACCGTTGATAATTTAGGTTTAATGCCCAGCATCTTGCATAATTCTTTCGTAAATTCGCTAGCGAATTGAGGTCCTCTATTGGAGATAACCGTTTCTGGTAACCCATGGATAGACCATACAAAATCTTTAAATAAATCAGCCGTTCCAGTGGCGGTAATGGTTTTATTGGTTGGTATGAATACCACTTCTTTGGAGAAGCGATCCACTACCACCATTACTGAATCATACCCATTTGACTCGGGTAGATCCGTCGTGAAATCAACCGATATATCCTGCCAGGGACCAGCTGGTATCAGATTCGGCATAAGTTTACCAGCCGGCGGTTGATGAGAATTCTTAGCCATGGCACATCTCAGACAGGATTTTACGTATTCCTGTACGTCTTTGACCATGCCAGGCCACATGTAGTTTCTGGAGATCAACTCCATTGTTCGTTGCCATCCAGGGTGCCCAGCCACTGGAGTGTCATGATGTCTATCTATTGCCTTGATCCTTGCGGACTCAGGCACATAGATTTTGTCTTTAAAGTGGAAGAGCCCGTCTTCCCATAAATAGTTTTCATTGCCGTCAAGGCGCACCTTTTCTTCTGAGGAGATGTCTTTCTTGAAGACTTCCAGAAGATCGGAATCCTGCCCGATTCTAACATTGGCAACCCTTGATTGGTCTATCAGGGTGACACCTTTGTTGTCATCTTCGATGCCGTTGGCATGATCCTCTCTTCTGGACAAAGTGTCTGCTTTCCCCATAGAGCTCCCAGGCTTATGAATTAATTTATAATTAAACCTTGACAAGTATACCGCGTAGCGGGCCTGTCTTCGGTTCAAGTCTTGGGCCGTCATAAAATACTCCAGATTCTTATGATTGGTCCAAATTTCGAATTGGTGTCTAGCACCTTCTAAGTAGTGCCGCCAGTGCTCTAAGGCTCTAATGATAGCCAGCATCTCCTTGTCGTAAATTTGATAGTTGCGCTCTGTGGGCGACAAACTATGTGATAAATAGGCACAAGGCCTCCAAAGATCGTCAGGGTATTTAATTGATAGAACAGCCCCAGTAGCAAAATCAGAAGAGTAGGTTTCTAGCCAGAACTCTTTGTCCAATTCTGGAAATGCTAATATGGGCGCCGTTGTAAACGCCTGTTTAAGCTTATCGAAAGCTTCTTGTTCCTTGGCGCCCCAGTGCCAAACAATGTCCTTTTTAATGAGATTGTTCAACGGTCTCGTGATTTTGCGAAGTTTTCGATAAATCTTCGGTAGAAATTGCCTAAACCAAGGAATGCCCTAACTCCTTTGACGTGAGTAGGTTCTGGCCATTCCAATATAGCTTGAACTTTCTCAGGATCCATCCTGATTCCGTTCTGGCCTATGATCATACCGAGGAAGTCTACTTCCTTCACTTTAAAATTACATTTTTCGGGTTTGACGAATAGGTCCCATTCTGGAAGGTCGCCGGTGAATTGGTCAACCCAAAGAACATAATGAGGGGTTCAAAGGATCCTCGGTGGCATGTGAACGCGGCCTTCCAAGCATCTGTTTCTTTGATTCGTACATTGTTGTACCCCCATCTGAGATCCATCTTTGTCAAGACCTTGGCACCAGCCAATTTGTCTACTAGCTGACTGATCAAAGGCAGTGGATATGCGTTTTTAACCGTGTGCTCATTCACGTAATGATAGTCCATAATCATACGCTTCTTACCGTCCTTTTTAGGAATGAAGAACACCGGGGACGTCATAGGGCTTTTGTCTATGAAACTTGATACCTCATCTCTTTCTGGAGCAGAGAGTGGTATCATGTGTCCTTTTCTTGGCTTGAAGGTGTCCTTCAAATCTATAGCATGGTCCCAAGGCTTAGCCTCTGGGAAGCGCTCTGATTTATGTTTTGAAAAGACATGATTTGGTTTACCCAAGTTTACACACTCCTGAGGGCAACGTGACAATGTGACAACCCCTGTCTGCCAGTCGATCTCAGGATTTTGTTTAAATAGCCAGGTCCAGCCCAAGATTAAATTAATCTTCCCTAGTTGGGTAGCTTCGGCGGTGACTCATTCTCTGTGTCCTTTGTGTGTGATGCAGCCACCCACGTTAAGCGTACCGTCAACGTTATAGACGGGAATAGACACATCTAATTGTACAAGGGGGAGTCCAATCTGCTCCGCCCAGACCTGATCTATGAAGATTCCGTTAGCGCCTGAATCAAGCAGTGCACTAGTTGGGTGTACTATGCCTCGGGCAAGGTTTTCCACACCAATGTATAAACGAATCTCCTTTTGGAATAAATATGTGCGCATCAACACACGCCTTGGGATTTCGGGAAAGGGTGGCTCCAAGGAAGAAGAAAGGGTATCGAAGTTTACATGTTTTTCTATTTTATTTTTACCAGAATCAAGCACCCTAGTGTTTGTCTTGCCAGGGCCACGCTCTAAAGGAGACGCTGGTGCAGCGGTAGTATCATTTATATTACAGTCACATTGCTTCATACAAGTACATACGTCAGATAATAAATTTAAAAATCTATTTACAAATTGGGGAGCCATCCCCGTCTTTCCTTTATTGCTCGTGCAACACCCCGGAGCAGTGGCCACTTTGTTGTGGTTTACTTCATTGTTTCGTGGAGCGAAGGCACCCAAGTGACCTAAGCCCCGAACTCTTTTCCCTGAGCCTTCATTTCATTGACCTGTTGGTCATAGAAAAAGGCCCAGATTTCATCGTATGAACGACCGGCCAAAGAGTTGAGCCGATCGTCCGGCTTTTCGGATTCTAATTGGCGCGCCTGGCGCCCTTGGTTATTTTTTTGTTGAGCGGCCTGTGCTCCATTTCTGCAGTCATGTGCCATGTGCCCCTCCTGCCCACAGTTGAAGCAGGTGAATCTGCGCTTCTGTCCGCCATAGACCGCGCCGATATCCATTGGAGCACCCCGACCTGGTTGCAGCCCAAACGGCTGGAACCCGTGAGAGTGTTTATTTTGGTTTGATGACCCAGGGCGCCTCTGGGATTCGTTATTTTTAGTGGTGGACCCGCCACCTTGGTGCATCTGGTAAAGCTCCATGGCTCTACCAACTCGACGTACTTCCTCGGCCGCTAGAGACAAGTTCTTGTTTCTAGTGTCTTGCAGATAGATCTGTTCTGCAATGCGAGGGTTCACATTGCGTTCCAGCAGTTCTACTGCGTGTTCATTTCCAAGCCCTCCTTGGATGGAGGAGGCCAGGAACCGGGTAACATAGTCATCCATCCTCATGTTTCCTTGTTTGAAGGAACGGATTTGCTGACGCGCTGTCGATGATGAGAATTGTTGTTAGAAAACCACACACAAAAACAAACTAACACACAATCCTCCCAGATTCCACGGAACTTGTTTATGGGCTTTGCCTCCTAGAACAGTGGGTGCTCTGGTTGTTCGTGGGGTGGTATATATGAGGATCCTTCAAAGTAAAACCCAGAGGTGTATGAGTGTGGGTTTTGAGGAGGAGGGATAGTTGAATTTATAGGAAGATAGGTGCTTTGTGGCGAGTATAGACGAGCACTACCTTGCTAATGATAGCACAAGGTAGGTTTGAGAACGACGAGGATGACGAGGTGATGAGGTTCCCAGTGATAGCAGGCTCCTGACGCACAAACTGTAGTGCTCAGAAGGACTCTAATCAAAAGGAATAACAATGACTTCAAAAGTGGGAAGTGACGATGACAGCAATTAACAGTGGTAGCAGTGGGAAGTGTTGTGACCACACTGGATCACAAGTAGCAGAGAATAGTGAACTTGAGATTAGAGAAGAAGTCTGGATTGGAATTCTTGTTCTTTTTTTACAAGGTAAAATACAGGGGTTTATATAGTAAAAGAGAAGTAGGCTATGCACAGTATAGCTGTGCAAAAAGAATGAGAAAGAATATGAAGGAAGGAATGTACGCTGACAAATCCTGTGTAGGTAGTACAGGATAAGATTGTCAAAAAAAGAAAAGAAAGGGATAGAACAATAAATGCTGTGAGTAATATCACAGGTTTGTACAGCCATAAAGTAAAGTCCAATAGCAAAAGGAGAGCAGGAAAATCATGATGTCATGGGAAGATGCAGTAAAAAAAGGGCAAGGCAAAACACTATCAGTATCAACACAGTTCCTTTATTGTCAGTCAAGCATTCTAAAAAAATATGTGTCCATAAAAATTGTCACGACTTGAACCAGAAGCGCTAATCTGAGCGCTAATTTCCTTTTTCATTTCTTTGATATCTGATCACATGACAGATAAGATATGTTAAGCTGCTGCTTTAGCGCGGATAACATAATACGTAGTTATATCAGATCACGTGACCACCACGTGACACGAGTCTAGAATTATTACAAAGAACATCAGTCAGCGCCTCATGGCTACTGCATGTTAGCTCAGTCAGCGCCTCATGGCTGACTTTCAGAAACATATATATAGTAGACCATCATGTACATACTTTCCTCAGTTGTTGATTAATTCTCAATCGTTACTTGAAACGCTACTTGTCTGATTAAAAGCTTTTATCCCTCCGTTAACTCGGTATAGGGGATAGAGGTTTTACACAATCAACAACTGCTACGAGTACCGTTTATGAACCTAACAGCAACAATCCTAACAACCATCATCATCACCATCATCATCATCCTACTAATCCTAACCCTACTCAAACACTCAACCCAAACCACCACTACTCTTCCACTCCATCACATCCCTACTCGCCCCGACACCATCTTATCTTTCTTTCCCGCCAACGTATCACCTTCCTCATCCCAAGACTCCTTCGTAACCATCCCCCTCTAAATACATTTATATCATCATAATCTCTTTGGTGTGGAACCACTGAGATTTTCTCGGTTTTACCTAGTTTCATTTTTCGATTTCCTCTGACCAGGCCGCGCATTTGCGTCCGCCAGTCGGGAGAAGGACTGAAAGCCTAATAAGCTGGTCACATTGGGACAACCGTTCGGACCCCAATTTATCACTATACCTTTTACATAAAATTCGTAAAATACAAAAATAGTTACCATACCTACATAGTCAGTAGTGGGCTGAAGAGGACCACTTTGACTCAAAGAGAAATAGATAGACTACTAGGATCTTAGAAAGCGGTGTATCGATCCAGCTTATCACTGGTGAACTCCTTTCTATGCTTAGTAGAGACTTTTACATTTGGATCGGAGAGCAACACATTTACTCTCAAGATTACGTATTCAAAGGGAAATTCCCTTTACCAGAAATAGAACCCATCAGAATCCCATCCCCTTTAATCAAATCCGAAACTCCCCCTCCTCCCCAACTCACGTTCAATGTCCAACCTAGAATATCGCGATCTGCCCGAGCCATCCAACAGTACGGACAGCGCATTTACCAGGGAAATGATGGACGCATTACCCAGAATAGAAACTCCCCCCCCGAAAGAAGCGCGATTGGAAGCATACGTAAAACAAGAAATAGAAAAGGCAATAAGACAGACACAAATGCACTACCAATCGCAGCTAGACGAGGCACTCGAAGAAGTGAGCGTCTTGCAAAGAAAACTAAAGAAACAGATACAGCCACCTCCAGAAAAGGTGGAAAGAAGTAGAACGGCACTGGAGAAACCCGAGAACTTCTCCGGAGATAAGAAAAAGTATAGGGCCTTTAGAGAGTCCTTATTACTGCATTTCGAAGATGATGCCGTATATTTCAAAGATGATCGAAAGAAGATAAGCTTTGTGCTATCTTTTATGAAAGAAGGAGAAGCCGTGGCCTTCCGGACCGATTGGCTAGAGAACCGAGTCGACGCCCAACAGCTGGGGCTCGATATTACAAACACGTACGGAAGTTGGCCGTATTTTGCGGACAAAATGGAAGAAAGGTTCAAGGACAGTTTTGAAAAAGAAACTGCCAAGAACGAAATACTGACCCTGAGACAGGGCAACGAAACTGCCCAAGCCTTCTTTGAAAGGTTTGAAGAGAAGAAAAGATGGGCGGGATACACAAATAGAATAAATGAAGAGTTCCTAGTATCTCTACTCAGAAGGAATATGAACAAACCGCTAGTGGATAGGGTGATCTACGGCGGGCACATTCCAAGAGATTACCAAGAGTGGAAAAGGGAACTCATCAGAATAGACTATATTTGGAGAGAGAGAGAGAAAGAGAAGAAAGGTTCCGATACTGGGAAGAAACCCTATTCGGAACAAAAGAAAGAAGGAGAGAAGAAGAAAGACGGGACCGGATATACCTATACCGGTAGTGGAGAAAGAATGGAGGTGGACAAGGCAAAGTTCCGCACGGAAGGACGATGCTACCGATGCGGAGAAAAGGGACATAGAAGCTTCGAGTGCAAAGACGCACAAAAAAGGAAGCCACAATTTAATGTCCGAGAGTTTCTGGAAAAGATGACGAAAGAGGAAAGGGAAAAACTCCTTGAGGGTTTTTAAAGAGGCCAGCGGTACCGCATCGACCGACTGAGCCTAAAGACGTTTCGAATCGGTTTCTTCCTTTGACTGTAGATACATGTGACTCAGAATTGTTAAGCTGCTGCTTTAGCGCGGATAACAATAAAATTATTTCCACTCAGACAAAGAAAGAAATCCGAAACGAAAAAGATGCAACTAGAGTAAAAGCAGCGCAGAGTGATAAGACATCCGCAGTTCCGACGGCGGGCGAATCACTAAAAAGCGCAGCATTTACGATAGAACCTAAGATTCCTACACCCGATGCGGCGAACTCTACGGAGGAAAACGCAGCAGAGACTGTAGAAGAAAGGTCAGGAACCCCTTTGAAAAAACCTAGAACAGAAGTTTGGACCCCAGAGTGGGTAGTGGACAGGCTAAGAGACCAAAAGGAAGAAAGATCCATTGGGATTCTAAGTGCCTGGACACATAAAAAAAGAACGAGAGAAGTAACCCGGGAAACGATCAAAGAAATCAACCGGTTACCAAAAGTAGAAGCTATACAAGCGATCATAGAAATTGCCTCCCCAAAAAAGTACATTAGGGGCACCCAAGGCAATCAAATGAACGTAAAATGTAAGCTTACTACATTAGATACTCTCCAAACAGAAACAGTCGAAGCACTATTGGACAGTGGATGCACGGGGAGTTGCATCGACTCCCAATTTGTGAAAGACAAAAGATATGAGACAAGGAAGATACCGAGACCTATTCCAGTCTATAACGCAGATGGAACTCTTAATAAAAACGGAGCCATCAATGAATTTGTAATACTACTCATGGAAATCGACGGACACGTCGAAAAGATACATCTTGCCGTAACCAATCTGGGTAACGGAAAAATGTTTCTAGGACATGAATGGTTGAACAAACATAATCCTAAAATAGACTGGAGAGAATCGAAGTTGACCTTTGAAAGGTGTCCTGAAGAATGTAGACCAAGGATCCGAATCTCTGATCCAGAGGAAGATCCTGAAATATTCTTTGAGGAACTACGAGAAGATGAGAGGATGATACAGGTGAATCTCCATAATTTCGAAGATGCCACGATCGACGATCAATATTACTACATCAGAGCCCAAGGCACAATGGCACAGAAGTTAGCAGAAGCTGCAGGCAAAGATCGAAAAGAAGGAGGATTCGAAAAGATAGTGCCAAAACATCTTCATCAATACAAAGACGTATTTGATAAGAAGGAGTTCGACACATTACCTGAAAGAAGACAATGGGATCATGCAATCGAACTAATACCGGGAGATCACTCCCTAGATTGCAAGATCTATCCATTGGCAAGAGGAGAGCAAGAAGAACTAGATGCGTTCCTAAAAGAGAATCTGGAATCGGGACGGATCAGACCATCAAAGTCCCCATTTGCATCGCCATTCTTCTTCATTAAAAAGAAAGACGGGAAGTTGAGACCAGTTCAAGATTATAGGAAGCTAAACGATATCACCATCAAAAATAGATATCCACTTCCGTTGATCGGGGAACTAGTAGACAAATTGAGTGGAGCCAAATACTTCACAAAATTGGATGTAAGGTGGGGATATAATAACATCCGAATGAGAGAAGGAGATGAGCATAAGGCGGCGTTTAGGACAAATCGGGGATTATTCGAACCACTAGTCATGTTCTTCGGACTGACAAATTCCCCCGCCACGTTCCAAATGATGATGAACACGCTTTTTAGAGAGTTGATAGATGAAGGATTAGTAATCATATATCTAGATGATATCATGATATTCACAAAGGATATAGAAACACACCGAGCAACGACGCAACGTGTGTTAGAAATCCTGAGAAAAAATCATCTCTATCTTAAACCAGAAAAATGCGATTTCGAACAGACAGAAGTGGAATACCTGGGACTGATCATCTCAGAAAACGAAATTCGCATGGATCCGGTGAAGGTAGAAGGAATCAGCAAATGGCCAGAATGCAAAAATAAGAAAGACATACAAGCATTCTTGGGATTTGTAAATTTCTATCGAAGGTTCATAGAGGGCTTCGGGGAAGTAGCCAAACCATTGACCAAGTTAACGGGAAAAGAGGACTTCATTTGGGGAAATGAACAACAAGAAGCATTTAACACATTAAAACAACGTGTAGCTTCAGCCCCGGTGTTAGCTCTCCCAGTACCACATGGCCAATACAAAGTAGAAGCGGATAGTAGTGACTTCGCTATGGGTGCTGTATTATCACAAAGACAAAAAGATGACTGGAAGCCAATTGCATACCTCTCCAAAGCGTTAAACCCCACAGAACGCAATTACGAGATCTATGACAAAGAACTTCTTGCCATCATGACGGCACTTAACGAATGGAGGCATTACTTGATAGACGCAGAAGAGGAATTTGAAATATGGACAGATCATCAAAATCTACTGTATTTCAAAGAACCCAAGAAGTTGAACAGGAGAAAGGCGCGGTGGATGACAGAGTTGAGCCAGTATCATTTCACAATACATCATATGCCAGGAAGGAAGCATATAAAAGCAGATCTTCTCTCAAGGCGGTCAGATCATAACAAAGGAGAAAACGACAACGAAGACGTCATACTACTGGATGAGAAACTATTTGTAAGAATGACTCTCTCTCCAGAACAAAGACAAAAGATCGCAGATAGTCAGGAGGAAGAATTAGAGATTTCAAAATGGATTACAAAGAGAAAAGGAAATGTAGATGAATTGATAAAAAAGATGAAAGGAAAGATAGAGAGGAGAGAGGATGGATGGCTAGACGAGGACGGTCGCATAGTATTCAAAGGCAGGATCTATATACCGAAGGATGCCACGTTAAGGGAAGAGATTATCCGACGAAACCACGACTCTGTTATTGCAGGTCATCCAGGAAGATATAAGACAAAGGAGCTAATTACTCGACAGTACTGGTGGCCCTATATGGACAGAGATATCACGAGATACGTAGATGGATGCGAAGTCTGCCAAAGAACCAAAACAGACCATAAAAAGAAAGCGGCACCGCTTCATCCAAATGAGATCCCGGATAAACCTTGGCAGATCATATCAGTAGATCTAATCGGACCGCTACCAGAATCAAATGGATATAACATGATAATGGTAGTAGTAGACCGATTTACAAAAATGATCAAGGTAATTCCCACGCAGATGGAGATCACATCGGAAGGAGTGGCACGACTATTTAGAGATCATGTATTCCGGAACCATGGCATACCCGAAAAGATCATCTCGGATCGGGGACCGCAATTCGTTTCAAAATTCATGAAAGATCTACATACGCTTCTTCAGATAAAAGCGAACCCATCGACGGCTTGGCATCCACAAACGGATGGACAGACGGAGAGGATCAATCAAGAGATAGAACAATATCTCAGAATCTTCGTAAACCACAAACAAGATGATTGGGCAGAATGGCTTACCCTAGCAGAATTCTCTTACAATAACAAACAACATTCTGCGACGGGATATAGCCCGTTCTACCTGAATCATGGACATCATCCGAGAACACAGGAAGTAGTGAAAGTGGGGGTAAAAAACGAAAACGCAGAAGATTTCGTAAAGAGAATGACAGAAACAAGGAAGAGAGCAGAAGAATCGCTGCAAAAGGCAGCTGAACAGATGAAGAAGCAGTACGATAAGAAGAAAAGAGAAGCAGTAGAGTATAGAGTAGGAGATAAGGTGTACGTAGAAGCGACAAATATCTCAACAGATCGACCAGCTAAGAAACTGGACGACAAGAGACACGGTCCGTTTGAAATACTGGAAAAGATAGGCGAATCGGCATATAAATTAGCGCTACCACCGACATGGAGGCCTATTCATCCAGTTTTCAACGAGATAAAGCTTACACCGTACAAAGAACCACAGTTCCCTTCCCAACAGAAACCTAAACCAATACCGCCGGTAATAGTGGACGGACAAGAAGAATACGAAGTCGAAGAAGTTTTAGACTCACGTCTAAAAAGAGGGAAATTGGAATACTTAGTACATTGGAAGAACTATCCAAAAGAGGAACGCACGTGGGAACCCGAACAACATCTAAACAACTCACCCGATAAAGTAAAAAAATTCCACGATAACAACCCTAGTGCACCTCGACGGATCCAATTTCAATTACATTTCCAACCCTTCGAAAACTTCACAACGACTAGAGTCCGAAAACAATTGTTTAATTGGGAAAATGGAAAGATGGACCCCTACTTTCGGGACGAAAGTCCTAAAGAGGGGGTAATGTCACGACTTGAACCAGAAGCGCTAATCTGAGCGCTAATTTCCTTTTTCATTTCTTTGATATCTGATCACATGACAGATAAGATATGTTAAGCTGCTGCTTTAGCGCGGATAACATAATACGTAGTTATATCAGATCACGTGACCACCACGTGACACGAGTCTAGAATTATTACAAAGAACATCAGTCAGCGCCTCATGGCTGACTTTCAGAAACATATATATAGTAGACCATCATGTACATACTTTCCTCAGTTGTTGATTAATTCTCAATCGTTACTTGAAACGCTACTTGTCTGATTAAAAGCTTTTATCCCTCCGTTAACTCGGTATAGGGGATAGAGGTTTTACAAAAATGATTCAAAAATCAAAAATAATCGCACTGTAAATGAATGTTCTGCTGAAAAAAAAGAAACTGGAGCCACCGGTCCACCACCTAGTCCAAATCCGACAGTTCCATGGCCTTACCAATGGACTGGTTGTGTTGGACCACCTGATCAAACGAGGGAGGGAGAGGAGTAGTTCCAATTTGGAACAAGTGAGTCCCAGGCAGCGTGTGGTAGGTGTAGCTGTAGCGAAGATGATGGACAAATGATAAGTGTACCCAAGTGAATGGGACAGCGATGAACATGGGCGACGCAAGGGGATGAACCTTCTCCAGCTCAAAAACTACCCACCCACGCTCCAACCAGGCAAGACGAGCGACCGATGTTTTGATAGTATATGATGGCAGATCGACGTCATGAAGATGGACCTGTTGCCCTATTTGGACTGGCCGCCGGGGCTTTGCTGACATCAGCAGTGGCACGTGGTAGTCAACGGATTGGCGACGGAAGCGGATAGGAAGTGGTGACATCAGAAATGGTGGGGGTGCAAATAAGATGAGGAGGAGGAGGGTGGAGGTGACAAACAAGTGGATTAGAATGGGGACCCAGAAACGACCGTCAGGTGAGAATAAAAAGGAGAGGAAGGGGCCCATGGTGGGGCTAGGCAAAGGAAGGGGAGTAAGGGAAACGACAAAAGCGAGGGCGCAATGCAATGTGTAGCCAGTGGCGACGCGAAAATTTGCCGAAATGCCGAAACGCGGAAAGTACCGGATGGAAAAGCAAAGGTGAGCGTGACTGGATTGCCTAATAGAGGTGGTGCTGATCAGCCACAAGTTCAAAAAGGGCAATATTAATTACTATTCCACGTGGCACTGTGCCTGTGTGGTGCAAAGGCGAGTCTTTTTGAATATTCGCTTCGTTATTGACACCTGTCCATGCTACCAATCAACTTTGGTGCATGACAGCGCCCAGTCACGCTCAGCCTGTGGTTTGAAGTATTTTTCGATCTCCTTCTTGAGATCATCCCAGGTTGGCCACACTCCCGCGGTGTAGCATTCCTGCAATCTTACTTGGGCGCATCAACCCGCCACAGGTCCTTTTAGGCGAGATAGCACTGCAGTGGCTACCTCAAAATTGTCGGCAAATGCGTCCCAGTTTGCCTTGACCCAAATCTGGAGCTTGATCCACCATTCGGCAAATCATGCTCTGTCTCCTTCGAAGGCACCAGGGTCAGCGACGACTTCGACCTTTTTGTTGAACTTTTTCTCGACCAAGGGGGTTGCCGCAGGAGGGTTGTTCTGCAGCTCGGCGAGTTGTGAGGTTAACGTAGCAATCTGTGCACACATGGCATGCAGCAGACTGTTCATATCTTGTTGCAACGACATGTCGACTTGTTCTCTTTGTAAAGTAATAAAATGTAACTGGGGGTCCCCGCTTGCTATCTGCGGATCAATCTCCAACTACCCACACTATAGTATTTGAAAAGGTATATAAAAAGTATTTGTACAAAACCCTGGTCCGAACGGTTGTCAGGGGGTGGTCCACTTGTTAAGCTGTCAACCCTTCTCCAACTGGCGGAGGCAAGTGCCCGGCCCGGTCAGAGGTATTTGAAGAAAAAGTTTGTATTTTAATTCTAATCAACAGTGGTTCCACACCGACTGCTGAGCTAAGTACTCCCCTTAACACTGGGGGCCGCATATCAAAGGTTTTGGGTTCTTCTCCCAAAGCACTACAAGGCCATTGCGAAGAGCGCACCTATCTGCTATGTGGGATATTCCTAACCACTAACCAATCTCCTTCACCCTGGAGTCCGGGTGCCCAATGGGACTTTTTGCACAAACGTGCAAGAGAGTAGAAGAGAGCGAGTCCTAATGTAACAACCAAGATATACTCTGGCGCACATAGGAACACACTATAGAGAAAATGAAGAGAGAGTGGTTACCCCTTAAGATGCAGAGAGTTAGTTGGTATACAACAGGAGGACTTGCTGAGGAGTCTCCTGGATTTATTGGAGTTTATATACTACTACAGGGTTGTTTGTACATGTGTACTATACAGTTGATAGAGACAGTGGCTGATGATGTCATGGGGCCTAGCCCGCATGGCCAGCTCCACTGTGTGAGAGAGTTATGTCCAAAATAAGAAGAAAGGCAATGCGGCGCGAGAAAGGGGAAGTGCCGCGTGGCACCATTTGTGAAAGCTATAGTACAAGGTTAAAAGTGGAGAAATAAAAGTAAAGGGAAAGTCCAAAAATTGTGTTATCGTAACAGCAAGACGTCTAATCGCTGCGACGATCAAGACCTGTAAAGTTGCGAGGCACATATGTTTCCAGGAAAAGATTTTGTCCTTGACCTTCCTTGCTG
This sequence comes from Serpula lacrymans var. lacrymans S7.9, assembly GCF_000218685.1. Classification (NCBI taxonomy): domain Eukaryota; kingdom Fungi; phylum Basidiomycota; class Agaricomycetes; order Boletales; family Serpulaceae; genus Serpula; species Serpula lacrymans. The sequence continues at coordinate 429,965 of NW_006763298.1, read as the reverse complement.
ACAACTATCTCAACAATATACTCAAACAAATCTGGGCTGCCTGGAAGGCAGCTGGAGGAGTAAGTTCTTTCCCTCATTTCATAATATTCAAACTGATGCTAACTTTACAGCCGGTATCTAAGGGAAAGGCTTTTTCAACGGTCTCTATGACATCAGCCTCTGCGTCTTTCATTTTGGCAGCTACAGAACCCCCCTCTTCTGTCTCGTCAGCATCGGCTCCCACTTTCCTTGCCTCAGTGGCCACCTCTGTCTCGTCGATGGAACAATCCACAGCGGTCTCGTCAATAGAACAATCCACAGTGAGTGAGTCAGATTTGGCCAGCAAAGATGATCGTTGTGCAGGGTTACAAGTAAGTCATCACCAAGGTCCATCAATATATCTATTAACTCACGTTCGGTTTACAGGTTTTGCAGAAAGAGGAGCTGATGGAATGGATCAAGGCTAGTGGGAATGTCATCACTAACCTGAAACAGCGGACGAAAAAAGGTGATTGTTGATTTTACCACTTTGATATCATCTAACATGGTTTCACAGATCTGGTTGCCATTATCCTGGCCTTACCCATCAAGAAACAGCCCTCCGAGGTGGAAGTCGAGTCTATTATGTCCAAGGCAAGTCACCCGCTATATCTTTTACTAAACTACTAATTTACATTACTATTACAGCGGAAGGCGAAGAATGTAACATCCAAATCCAAGAAGTAATCAGTTGTTCTCTTGTCGTCGTCATCATGTTCTTTAGGAAATTTTTTTGTTGTCATCATTGTGTATATGCTTTTCTTTTGGACTGATCAGGAGCTCTCATCGTCATTATGTTGTGATTTTTGTATGCTTTTGTATATTCTTGTATGTTCTGTGCTACTGGGACTCAGCAATGTAACTACGTTGGACTTAATATTGGACTTCGATTGACTGTTACTGGACTTCGAATGACTGTTATCATGTCAATCGGACTACATTGGATTGCAGATGAACTGGACCTTGCTGGACTCTCACTGGACTATGTTCCCCGAGAAATAAGACTTCATTGGACTCGTTACAGGACTATTTGTATGGATTCTAGTCATAGTTCTTGCATATCGGACTGTTGCTGGACTACTATTATTGACTACACGTGACTACACTTTTTACTGAGTGTTACCATTAGTGACCAACTCGGTTTTCGCCGCTCTATTACGTTACGTAACCCACTCAACTCTCCCCGCTGCCACCATGAGCACGAATGTCCCGTTATTACAGAATATAGAGCCAGATGATGATTCTCCAAGGGAACTTTCTGGAAGTATTAACGCGTCTTCAAAGCAGCAACCGGATGTTATCTTGAAACCAACGAATCACGCCTCAGAGCAAATGGCCATGTCGTCTGGAGATGCAGAAGCAGGTGTGCACTGGCCCATTTTACATGTATTGGTCTCTCTCATTCTTCGCAATCTACGCCTGTGAATTATCACTTGCTTAGGTCTGGCTGGAATATTCCGACAAGTATGAAACGAAAAGTCTTTGCCACTAAAAAGCCATAGCTCATATTGGCAGTCTGCGCATCCTTCAGCTTTATTCTGCCTATACCTATTTCGGATATCAGCAATTACCGTCTATATCCTTTGTGGGCTATTCACCGATAATTATGTCGTTTCGGTAAGCTCTCTTCTTGGCTGATTTTGTACTCTACTTGGTCTGACTCGTTTACTCTTAGACCGTCGTAGTGGTTGTCTTGCTAGCCGTAGACTTCTGGAATTGTAGAGTGAGTGTCTTGATTTGTTTACTACACGATGTGTTCTATATGTGGTCACAGAATGTTGCGGGTAGGACGTTGGTGGGCTTGCGGTTTTGGAACCAGGTGAGTGACGCTTCGAGTACATGGAAATGCAGAATTGCCGAATTACGCCCATCAAGGTCGACGATGATGGTGAAAGCTACTGGGTTTTCGAAAGTCGCGACGTAAGATATGCTTTCACAAGATCATGTGTATAATGATGCGAGTCGTAATTATTCCTTCGCAGCCTTCGCGGCCAGCAAATCCCATCGATTCCAAGTAAGTCCTTACATTCATGCCCACTCCATTGTCTCCTAACATGGTTTCCAGAATGTTTTGGGTAAAGCAGTCCAATGCAGTCAATACGGAAGTATTTAACACTCTGTTTACAGATCGCTTTGTATGCCTTCCCGTTACTTTGGCTTCTGCTCCTTATTGTCTCCATTGTGAGGTTCAACGTGTCGTGAGTACTGTGTTTCGTTTCTTTATTGCGTGCCCCTCAACCTTTCCTCTAGTTTCATCCCTATCGTAATTCTTGCCCTGGTATTCAACGTGACGAATGCTATCGGATTCACTTATGCGTCAGTCCCATTTTCATCGTGATTTTTGTAGCAGGATTATATTGTGCGCATTTATAGTGACCGGGACGCAAAACAGCGGTGGGCGAATAGCGTCGCATCGTCAGGGTGGAACATGGGTATGGGTGGGTTTGGAGGCCAGATTCTCACTGGTGTCATGAAGAATACCATGGGCAGGGTGTTCGGCTGAAATGGTATCATGGATTTCGTTGTAGTGCTCACTTGTACTAGGGTCGTGCTGGTATGATGTTCCTTCGATATATTTGACTACGAACTGCCGTCCGAGGACTGTCCCAAGTTCAAGACTCATACAAAAAAAAGCAATTGACTGTCAAATAGGAGCTTCTTATGGGAGAATTGAAGTACATCTTTAGGCCCCTGTATCATAAACGAGGTACGGGAAGCTCAAGTAAAGAGGGTCAATTGATGTCTTAGCCGGGATCTACTGGCGAATATTCAGTCTTGTAGGAAAGACACCAATCACTCCCACGCTGATGTTGTTTATACACTGTGGGTAGTACAGTCACTGTAATACAGTGATCAAAATCACTGTATTTTAGTAGGCAGATGCACTGTAAATGAGTGGATTGCCAATGAAAATCTCAGTGATATGAATCAATGAAACCAACTATCCCTTGTCTGAGCATTAGTGCATTATATTTTGACTTCCAGTGCACTATACACTGACTATTATTGAAGAATCTCACTGATTATTAGCGTCACAATCACTTGCCAAATGCACTTTTTTATTGGCAACTAGTTGTGATTCTAAGATAGACGAGGCACGAGTCGATCGTAGAAAATAGTCTATGTGTGAAATAGTGATGTGGCGTGCATCCTTCATCTGCTACCACATCAGCGTAGGACCCCGCATATTGGTATAAATGTCCTATCCAAAATTGCCAAATTCTGGCCTTTCTGTCCTTACTGATTTGGCTCAGTTCCATCCACATTTTACTCGGACCTCTGTTTTTGCCCCGCCATCCATCCGCCAAAAGGATACTACCATAATTCACGAGCACCTTGTCCGCCTGGCAGGATACGACTTTGGATCATGAGGGATCTGTCTGCACGGCAGGATATGACCTCAGATTGCGAGGGATCCATCCGCACAAACAGAGAGAGGACAGTAAGTAGAATGCTATAGTATGGCTAGTGTAAAGGGAGGTATATGCTGTACAAACCTGCGACATTACTTACACAGCATTCATTGTTCTATCTCTTTATTTTCCTTATTTTCTACCTACACAGGATTTGTCAGTGTACATTCCTTCCTTCGTGTTCTTTCTCATTCTTTTTGCACAGCTATACTGTGCATAGCCTCCCTTTCTTTTACTATATAAACCCCTGTATTCTACCTTGTAAAAAGAAAAACAACAAGAATTCCAATCCAGACTTCTTCTCTAAATCTCAAGTTCACTACTCTGCTACTTGTGATCCAGTGTGGTCACAACACTTCCCACTGCTACCACTGTTAACTGCTGTCATTGTCACTCGTCACTTTTGAAAGTCATTGTCATCCCTTTCGATTAGAGTCCTTCTGAGCACTACAGTTTGTGCGTCAGGAGCCTGCTATCACTGGGAACCTCGTCACCTCATCATCCTCGTCATTCTCAAACCTACCTTGTGCTACAATTAGCAAGGTAGTGCTTGTCCATACTTATCACTAAGCCCCTATCTTCTATAATTCAACTATCCCTCCTCCTCAAAACCCACACCCATACATCTCTGGGTTTTACTTTGAAGGATCATTATACATACCACCACATGAACAACCAGAGCACCCACTGTTCTAGGAGGCAAAGCCCATAAACAAGTTCCGTGGAATCTGGGAGGATTGTGTGTTAGTTTGTTTTTGTGTGTGGTTTTCTAACAACAGTTCTCATCATTAACATCAGGCTTGGCTTAGTTGGTGGGGATAGCATGGGGGAGTTGGCTGGTTTCGAGTCAAAGGATAATCTCGGTGTGTGCCTCTGCCTGCCGCTTTAGGAAAGCCTTGACTGGCTTTGAGTTGACACTACCCATTGGCTTAGTCTGCAAGCTACTAATAGCCTCCCAATAACCCCTTCCTAGTCAGCATTGACCTCATATAGACAGCCCACTCAGCATAATTGCTCTCATTGAGCTTTGCAAAAGATGTGTCTGACGTCATTACTATATATGGTAAGACGGAAACAACGATTTGGATTCAGCCCCAAATGGCAAAACAATGGTGACAATTACAACATGAGAAGACAATTATATAAGGGAGCGGCAACAAGGTGGCAACAACGAGATAAGATCACAATGTAACGTGCTGATTTGTTTGTGTTGGATATTTGGTCCCTCAGGGTGTGGGAACAGGTGCGGGAGAAGGATTGCTTGGGGGCAAACAAATGCTATAACAACGTAAATACATGCTTCTTATATAAAAAACATATGTAAATATCATGTGAAAAACAATGGTAACCACAAAAGGCCGGTTATAATTACAGAGTAAATCTTCGGGCGAAGCTCTGAAGTTTGCTTACATAATATAATTTCTACAAGTGGGACTTATTGAGTGGGTAGAGTATTACAAAGAGTAAGTCCACCACCCAATTATATATGCATAGACTGATGGTACATAGGTACTACTCGCTAAAGTATAAAGACTCCTAGGAGAACAATGGCTGCTTTAGCAGAGACTGGGTTTATCTGATTTTGTCAACAAGAACATAGGAATACAGAAGTTGCTGTGTATGGCAGATTAGCCGCTGCCATTGCCATGGACATTCGTAACATCAAAGCTATTGTCAGACAAGTGAAGACAAAAGGAAGGTGGGGAATTATAGACCGAACAAGTGGTCTTGCTTCTGTCGCTTTCACACCAGTAATAAATCTAAGTGAAACTCAGCCGCTGCCTAAGAGGCTATAGAAATGACTTTATTATTTACCTAAGTGAAACTACAATGGATGTTAGTTTAAGGTGATCTCTAATAAATATAATGTAACATACCTCAGCCGCTGCCCAAGAGGCGATAGAAATGACTGAGGTATTTCTATACTAAACCCCCTACTACTTATAGTCAGAGGTGCTACTTGCTACAGTATAATGACTCCTAGGAGAACAATGGTGACTCCATGGAGTGGTGGCTATGCTCTATGGAGAACAATGGCTGCTTTAGCAGAGACCAGGTTTATCTGGTTTTGTCACTCCCAATCGAGTGCAACCGTAGTCCCATAGCTTTATAGAATTTCCAGTGTTTTTCGTGAGTGAGGGGTTTAGTGAGAATGTTGGCAACCATATCTCCTGTAGGAACATATCTGATTACTGCCTCTCCCTTTGATACTAAGTCATCTTGGATAAAATGATATTTCTGTTGAATGTATTTTGTGCGAGCATAGAACTGTGGATCTTGTGTAAGAATAATAGCTGCTTGATTGTCACAGTGCAATGTTGCAGGTCCATTTTGAGCATGTCCAATTTCTTCAAAAAATGTCCGGAGTCATGCAAGGTGTTGTCCAGCATTGCTCAATCCAATGTGCTCTGACTCTGTGGAGGATAAAGTTACCATGCTTTGTCTTTTGCTTGTCCAGGAGATTGCTCCTTGGATGGTGATAAAAACAAACCCTGATGTTGATCAAGACGTGTCTGGGTCTCCAGACCAATCTGCATCCAAATATCCATAGAAATTCATGTCCATGAAGACATCTGTGCCATCATATTGTAGTTCCATGTCCCTGGTTGCTTTCAGATATTGGAGGACACATTTTACAGCTTCCCAGTGATGGCTCCTTGGAGCTGAGCTATGTCTGCTTAGTATTCCAACAATGTAGGCAATGTCTGGGCGGGTTCCAAGCATGGCATACATGAGGGAGCCTACAATTGAGAGGTATGACACTTGACACCCTTCAATATGCATCTTGTGTTGCAAAATATCTTCCCCTAGAGTGTTTGCAAGGAGTTTTGATCCATGGGCCATTGGTGTGCATACTGGTTTGCAGTTCTTCATTCCAGTACGCTCCAGGACTGTGTCAATGTATTGGCGTTGTAATAGGGATATTGTTTTGTTTGAACAATCACGTTAAATTTCTATTCCGAGGATGTATTTTGCTTCTCCAAGGTCCCGCATTTTGAATATGGATTTGAGTTTGGCTTTTGTGATATCCATGAATTTTTGGGATGAAGCTCCTAGGAGGAGGTCATCTACATAGACAACAACAAAGCATATTTGTTTATTGTCCCAGAATATATAGAGACATGTTTCTGCATTTAGTCTTGTGAAACCGAGCTCCTGGAGCTTGCGATCAAAAGTTTTGTTCCATGTACAACCAGCTTGTTTTCATCCGTAGATAGATTTCTTCAACCTCCAGCAGTATCCACGTTGGATAGGAACACCCCCTGGAGGAAACATGTACAGTTCTTCTTCAAGTTCTCCATTGAGATAAGCTGTGGATACGTCTATTTGATCAAGTTCTAGGTCGTACTTTGCTGCCAGGGCTAGAGTAATTCAGATTGACTCTAAGTTTGCAACCGGAGCAAAAACTTCCTGGTAATCAATCCCCTCCCTTTGAGTAAAACCTTGTGCAACAATCCGGAGTTTGTATCTCTCAATGTTTCCGTTTTGATCAAACTTGATCCAGAACACAGGTTTTGATGTGATGGGTTTCACTCCCTTTGAAAGTGGAACAGTATCATATACTGCATTAGTATTGAGACTTAGGAGTTCCTCCTCCAAGGCAGACTTCCATAATTCTCTATCTGGACGTGATAAGGCTTCCTTTAGTGTCCTTGGAAGGTCTGTGTTAGATGGACCGGTACTTGCTATTCCAGCAAAGAATGTCTCCTCTGTATCAGATGTTTCTTCATGAACCTCAGGAGTGTTAGGTTTCTCCATGGAGTTGTCATGCTGCTCTTTTCAAGACTGTTGCTCATCTAGAGTCCTTTGATAATCTCGGTTTTTGTCTGCAGGATGAGTCTGGCGACTGCTTCTGTGTACTCCTAGGACTTCAGCAGGCATGACTGCTCTTTTAGGAACTTGTGCAGGTACTCCAGGGAGTAGACACATTTGTGTGTGTGTTGCCCCACTCACTCCTGAAGGTGTTGAATGTCTCCTTGGAGGTGTTGTATGCCTTCCAGAAGCTGATCCGATGGACAGGCTGTCTAGCTGCATTGGGACTTTTTCCACATCAGCTGGCTGTATGTTGAGGAGCTGTCCTCCCACTGACTGTGACTCTACTTTGGGTTTCTGTTGTGAAGATGGCCAGTGTTTGGGTCTTGGTTGTAGAGACTGTTGTGGAGGGTGTCTTAGCTGATCAGGTGCTCCCACTGCTCTCGGAACGTCTCCACGGAGGTATTGTCCCATTGCTCTTGGAACATCTTTATGCTGTTATGGTTCCATTGCTTGTGGAACATCCCCTTTGAGATGTGGTTCCATTTGCAATTCATATGAATCTCGGATCCGAGGGTCAGGATCATCCTCCTCCAATGTATTTTGGTCTGGATAGTGAGCATTCTCTGGAATGAGTCCCTCCCACTGATCTGTGCTAGGGTCTGTGTTTCAGGGAGCAGTGTTGTCCTTTTTTACCTTTCCAGATTCATTAAATATGATATGCCAACTGGAAAACACAGTTCATTCTTCAGTATCTAGGAGTTTGTAGACTTGCTTTCCATGTGTGTAGCCGATCATTATGGTTTTGTGTCCCTTGGAGTAGAACTTCCCTTGCCTTTTGTCCTTCAGAATCAAGGCATATGCTTGGCATCCGAAAGGGCAAAATAAAGTTGGATCAACTCTCCTTTTAAACAATATTTCATATGGGGTCTTTCCATGGAGTCCTGATGCTGGGTTGTGTGCTGTGATATATGCAGCTATTTGCATGGCATCTACCCAGAATGACTTTGGGAGCTTGGAATCATGGAGCATAGTGGTTGCTAATGTAGCTAATGTCTGATTCATGCGTTCTGCAATGCCATTTTGTTCCGGAGTATCTGCAGCTGTAGTTTTTTGGAGGACACCATCTCCTCGGAGTTGATTTTTGAATGCATTGCCAGTATATTCTCCTCCCCCATTTCTCCGGAGGAATTCTGTGTACAGTGGAGTGAAGTTCTCTTCTCCCAAATGAGTTCGGAAGAATGTTTGAGCATCTTCTTTTCATTGCTTGTATTGTTCCAGTGCTTCACTTTTGTGTTTTAGAGAATATATCCATGGAAATTTGGAGAAATCATCTACAATGATAATCCAGTACCAAAAACCCTCCCTGGAGATTGGTTTGATTGGTCCTCCAACATCTGTGTGCACAATTTGTATGGGGCGCTTGTCTCAGTTTCCTCCAGTGGACATGAAAGGTAATTTCTTCATCTTTCCTAAAGCACAAGGTTCACAAAACCCCGGGGTTCCGATAAGGGTGTCTATGTCCTGGAGCTGTCCTTTTATAACCATTCATTACAAGCAGTCTATTCCAATGTGTCCCATTCTCCTGTGCAATAAATTTACATCTAGTGCTGCAAAAGCTGACTCCAGGTTAATTTCAGGTTTTGCTTGGATGTGATAAAGTCCTCGCTTGTGTAAGGCAGTGAGGATAAGTTCCTTCTTTTTCCGAACTTCACAAGCATTTGACCCTGCTGGGAAAAGTGTTGATAACCCTGTTTTAGACAATTTGTGGACAGAGACGAGTGCTAAAGTGAATTTTGGCACAAGTAAGGCATTTGACAGTGCAGTATTGTAGTCTTTTTTGCCAACAGTTGCTTGTAGGATTACTGTTCCAATTCCAATGGCATTTACAGAGGATTCATCCCCAAAACTGATTGCCCTCGGAGAATGCAGAACATGGTATGTTCCTGGCTCAAACCAGGAGCGGTGAGGGACCATGTGAGATGTTGCTCCGGAGTCAATAATAATTGTTGTTTTGGTCTTGTCGGGTTCTGACACAAGGTAAACTTGAATGTGTTTAGCAAGGGGCTTGGAAATATGTACATGTTCCAATGCAATATGACTCTGTTCCTCCTTGGAGTCAGATCCAGATGATTGTTCCGCTGTATTTGCCTTTTCCTTCCCTTTTCCTTTATCCTTGTGTCTTTCATTTCCCTTCTTCTTTTGACCATTTCCAGCTGACTGAAGTGTTCAACACTCCAAGGTGTTTTATGATTTGGTTTTGTGGAAGTCACACCACTTCTCCTCGGATTTGAGTGCTGATTCGGAACCTCCTGACTGTCGTGCAACTTCTGCAGTGATCCAGATCTCAACTGCATCAAAGGTAAGTTTATTTCTTCAATCGTGTTGATTACCGATGACTGAAATATTTGCCATTCAGGAGTGCATGGGAGAGATTGGAGAAGAGCGAAGACCATGAGTTTGGTATCAACTCCTAGTTTCATTCCGGAGAGGTGTGAATCAATTGTCCGGATTTTTGCAATGTGGTCCTGGATAGGTGATGTCCCATCCCAGGACAATTTGGTGAGTTGCTGGAATGAATAGAAGGCTAAGGCAATGTTGGACGTCTGATAGAGTGAGACAAGTTTATCAAATAACTCCTTGGAGTTGGTGAGGTCTCTAGTCCTCATTAGGAGGGCATCAGAGATGTGGTCCTGGATGATTCCATGTGCATCCTTAAGTATCCAGGTGATTTCAGGATCCTCCAAGGAGGTAGGTTTTCCTGGTGAGGGCTTAAGCTCCTCTCCAGTAACAACCCGGAGAAATTTTTCCCGACGTAGCTTGGAGATGATCTGGAGTTTCCATATCTGAAAATTGTTGGGTCCAGTGAGAACTGGACATGCGGATGCATCATGTGCTGTGGTCATGGTTCCGAGGTTGCCGTTTCAAATAAGAATTATTTCCTGCGTAGCTTTTGTGCACTAGGGCTCATAACCTAATAAAACTAAGTAAAACTCAGCCGCTGCCCAAGAGGCTATAGAAATGACTTTATTATTTACCTAAGTGAAACTACAATAAATGTTAGTTTAAGGTGATCTCTAATAAATGTAACGTAACATACCTCAGCCGCTGCCCAAGAGGCTATAGAAATGACTGAGGTATTTCTATACTAAACCCCCTATTACTTATAGTCGGAGGTGCTACTTGCTACAGTATAATGACTCCTAGGAGAACAATGGTGACTCCATGGGGTGGTGGCTGTACTCCATGGAGAACAATGGCTGTTTTGGCAGAGACCGGGTTTATCCGGTTTTGTCATGCCTTTATTCATAAACACTGTAGGTGGACTATCGCATCAGCACCCCCAAAAAAGAGCACCCGTGCATACCAGGTTATATTGCAAAGCATGGCCGCACTTCCTACACAACACACGGCACAGGTAGCCTTATTCAATAGCAATAGCACACCTGGTGCTGAAGTATCAATCCCCACACCCCCCATGTGTGAGGCAATGATAAACTATAACAAAAATGAAACCTATCTCCTTCTGCACTTGCAGTGAGTAAGAGGTTCAATGAGCTTGAGGTCGACAGACGCTAGCAAATATAGCGAGTAGAGGACTTTGGAGAGGTAAGCTTCAAAGGTTCTTGTTGAGGAGTAAAGCGGGTAAATTCAGTAATAGAAAACTAAGGAGCCATACATGAATAGGTAAGGCTTTATATAGTGAACTGTTCGTTCCTCAGACCGAAAGGAGAATATACGAAAAGTGGTCTGAGGAATCAATCGACCAATAAGAAAAAGGGAGAGTAACTATTGTACGACTTTTAACTTGATTAATCAGCAGGTGAGAGATTTGTACTAATAATAGAGGATTGTCACGCGTGTTCAGGAACCGTATCCTCATAATGAGGTACGATCCTGAATAAAGTGTTTATTAGTATAACCAGGCTTTATGGGGGCTTGGAGCTGGTTGGCAAGATGCCTACTACCAGTCCCTACCCAGTGTGCTGGCTGGCTGGGAGCGATACCCAGTCTCTGATCTGTGATATAAAATGGTAGTGATGGTTAAGAAAGCCTGTGAGGGCTATGAGAAGTAGAACAGCAAAGGATACCTCTAGCCCTAGAGCCAGAGGTGTAACGGGAAAAGCGTTCGAGAACCAAGACATAGCAAAGGTAAGAAAATAATGAAATGGTCCTTACATTACCCCCCCTTTTTATATTCTTGTCCCAAGAATCTTAGCGCCGCAATCCATGAAGCGGTTTGTGATCCAGTCGAAGAGGCGGGGTTTTTTGGTGGTAGTGGTGAAATTTTTGTAAGGGCGGAATTGTAAGGCTGCAGAGGTGATTACGCGCGGGGCGGCAGGGTGTTTGCGATGAAAGGTGGTGACAAGCAAGGGAGAATTTTTTAGGTGATGATCGGGTTCCCACGTCCTTTCCGTGATCGGGTATCCCTTCCAATGGACGAAGTAATCAAGCTTGACCCCTTTTAGTTTAGTGGGTTGCGAAGCAATGATTTCTTTGGCTTCGTATTCGACTGCACCATCAACTTGGATTGGCAGAGGTTTCGAGGTACAAGGTTGGTTAGGAAATTCCGGCGTGTGATACGGTGACAGTAGTATTTCGTTGAATACGGGATGGATCGCCTTCCATGATCTAGGGACATCAAGGAGATAAGCGGATGGGCCGACCTTTGCTTTCACCGTAAATGGGCCAAATTGCTTATCGTCTAGCTTCTTCATCGGCCGATCGGTGGAAATATGAGTACCTTCTAACCACACCTTATCTCCCTTTTGATACTCTCGTGCTTCCGTGCGTTTTTGGTCGTAATACTTCTTAAGATTCTGATTAGCGAGCAGCAATGATTGCCGGGTCTGCTCATGTAATTTTGTCATAGAAGTTGCGAAGACTTCGGCAGCTTGCGAGCGTCCGGAAGGCTTTTGACCAGTCCCTTTACGAGGGTGAGAACCATAATTTACGAAGAAGGGGGTCTGATTGGTTGCGGAGTGGAGGTGATTGTTGTATGTAAATTCCGCGATTGCTAACCAATCGGCCCAGTCATCCTGTCGGTGGTTGATGAACGTGCGCAGGTAATGTTCCAGGTCCTGGTTTATTCGTTCAGATTGGCCGTCAGTTTGAGGGTGGTAACCCATTGATAGACCAGGCTCAATCCCGAGAGATTGGTAGAAGTCTTTGGTGAAATTTGACATGAACTGAGGTCCTTTGTCGGATATCATTTTTTCGGGATTCCATGTAACCGTATGACTGAATCTCGTAATTGTTTGGCGTAGCCTAGTGAGTCGAGCGTGACATGTGTGGGTACGAAGTGAGCCATTTTGAGAATCTGTCAACAAAGACTTGGATTGCATCGTATCCGTTTGACTCAGGTAATGCTCCGATAAGATCCATCGTGATTATCTGCCAAGGACGATCAGGGATTGGGTTCGGATGGAGGGGAGCATGCGGCTTTTGACGATGCGATTTTGTTCTTTGACATATCTCACATCCTGCGACATATTTCCTGACATCTCTCCTAAGGCTAGGCCACCAGAAAGATCGGTTTACTCCTTTGTACGTCTTTCTTTCGCCTGGATGTCCACTGAGGCTGGTGTCGTGTTCTTCTTCGATAATACGTGCCCTCAACTTTGGGTCCTTGGGTACGTAGATGTTGTTTCTGAATGACCCTAATGTCAATTCGTCTTCTTTCTCGTTTCCTATCCAGATGATTCTGTCTCGTTTCTTCCAAATCTTTGGATCGTCCTTTAACTTCTTTACCACGTAATCATCTAGATTGTGCTGCGAAGCTAGCAGCTCGTCCAGGTAGTGTTCTTCTAACACGTCCTCCATAGTATAAATGTTTGCTTCCGCGAGCTGAGGTAGAAGGACCTGTCCTTCATTGTCTCTCTCGCCTCTCGGATGGTCTACTCTTCGACTAAGTAGGTCCGCTTTCGTGTTTGCCGAGCCTTTTACATGCTCTAACTTGAAATCGTATCTGGCTAGCGTGTCCATCCACCTAGCCTGTCGTCTGTTTACTTTCTGGGGGTCTCGGAAGTAGGTAAGGTTCTGATGGTCGGTGAATATGGTGAACTGGTGTTTAGCTCCCATGAGGAGATGTCTCCATTCTTCTAATGCATGCATTACCGCTAACATCTCTTTATCCCAGATAGCGTAATTTCTCTCTGCAGGGTTCATTGACTTTGACAGGAATATGACTGGTCTCCATTTCCCTTCTTGCTGCTGGGATAACACTGCTCCTGTGGCGTAGTTGGAGGCGTCACATTCAACTTTGAATGGATCCTCATCGTTAGGGATTGCGAGAGTGGGCAAAGTGGTGATTGTCTTTTTGAGAGCGTCAAATGCTTGTTGTTGGTCTTCAGCCCATTCCCAGTCTACCTTTCCGGTGAGAATCATCAGTGGTTTGGCAATTTTTCCATAGTCCTTGATAAACTATCTGTAGAAGTTCAAAAATCCTAGGAACAACTGTAACTCCTTCTTTGTACGTGGTATCGGCCATTCTGCGACTGCTTGTACCTTCAGTGGGTCCATGCAAATCGTGTCATGGGAGATGATCATTCCTAGATACTCAACCTCTTTCTTTTCGAACTCGCATTTCTCTGGTTTGAGATATAACTGATTGTCTGCAAGTATCTGAAGAACTTTGGATACGATCTTCCTATGTTCTTCTAGCGAATCCGTGAATATCATGATGTCATCAAGGTATACAATAACAGATCCTTCGTTTATCAGGTCTCGGAGAAGTCGGTCCATCATTGTTTGAAAGGTGGCTGGGGAGTTCGTTAGTCCCAAGAACATAATTAGAGGTTCGAACAGTCCTCTGTTAGTTCTGAAGGCGGCTTTGTGCTCATCTCCTTCTTTGATTCGAACATTGTTATATCCCCAACGGACATCTAGCTTGGTGAAGAATTTAGCACCTTTGAGCCAATTTATTAATTCTGAAATGAGGGGTAATGTGTATCGGTTTTTGATCGTAAGGGCGTTAAGTTTCCGATAGTCTTGTACCGGTCTGAGAGATCCGTCTTTTTTCTTGATAAAGAAGAACGGGGATGCATAAGGGGATTTTGACACTCTAATCCTCCCTGTCTCCAGGTTTTTTTTTAAGAATTCGTCAAGATGGATTTGTTCATCGCGGTTAAATGGATACGTTTTACAGTCTAGACCTTTGGCTTCCGGCAGAAGTTCAATTGCGTGGTCCCAGACCCGTTGTGGGGGTAGTTTGTCAAATGATGCTTTCGTGAATACTGGCTCAAAACGATGATAAAACGGGGGAACCACGTCTCTGAACGTGAGTGTTGACTTTGCTCGTTCTGATTCTTCTGCAATCTGTTGGCTTTTGGTCTGAGATACGTTGCTTTCAACGGAAATTTTGTCAATCCTGCTCTGTAAGTCTACAGCGATGACTCTATCTCCGTCTTCAGGGTGATACTCCGTATCATCAGAAGGGTACGTGATGGTGTTGGTTTGCCAGTTGATGTTGGGATTCGTGCGTCGTAGCCAGTCGTGTCCTAATAAAATTCTGGTCTCCCTCTGTCCAGTAACCAGGAAGTCCATTAATTCTGTGCGACCAGCCACAGTTAGGCGAAGTGTCACATATTCTGTCAGAGGTCCAGTGCGATTTTTGGTTCCATCTGCGTTTGAAACAATAACACGAGTTGGAAGTGGTTTTGTGGAAATGTTGTGTTGCCGAACAAAGGCTTCGTCAATGATGGAATCTGTGCATCCCGAATCTATTAAAACTGGTATGACATGCGTCTGGTGATCGTCGATGGTGGATAATTGGCATTGTAGCGAGAGTTTGCGTTGATGAGATGGGGGGAGGGATGCGAAATCTTTGATCACATTCAACTGTTCTACGATGTAATCTTCATCGTGTTGCTTGAGCAAGTTGATTGTATCCATCGTGATATGTGGGTAACACTGGGGCGAGGCCCAGTTCCGAACCAATGCTTTGGCTCTTTCTTCTTTCTGGTCTTTAATTCGTCGAGCCAACCATTCCGCTAAATGTGGCTTAGCGTATTTCTCGGCACGTAGGTTTTGGGAAACATGTTTTGATTTATCAGTTACAAATACATTTTCCGAACCGTGCTTACTGGTCAGAGAGTCCGTGCTTACTCCTGACCTTTGAGAAAATCCTTCGTCTTTGTCTCCTCCTGGGTTGTGGTTGCTTCTCTAGCTGCAACTTTCTTCAGAGGGCAGTTTCTTGCGATATGACCCGGCTGGCCACATCCATAACATAATCTGAACCGACTCTGTTGGTCTGTATCCATGGGTATATGACCCGGCTGGCCACATCCATAACATAATCTGAACCGACTCTGTTGGTCTGTATCCATGAATACGCCTTATCCGGGGAATACACCTCTCTGAGGTTGATCCTCGAACCTTCTTGCATACTGATTTGTCTGGGTTTTTGCCATCTGCTGTGGCTGCGGCTGTTGCACATGCTGGTGCATATACGTCTGTTGTCTGTAGATAGGTTGTGACGGCTGCGTGACTTCTCTCTTTTGTCTTTTGTCTAACTGGAACTCTTCTCTCCTTGCCTCCCATGCGTAGGCTTGCGTTTTCCACTCAGCATATATTTTCGGTAGGTCTTTCTGGATGATGACAAAATTGCAGATTCAAGAGTGAAGGTTCTTTTTGAGAATGCGATTGATCACGTCGAAATGAGTGGTAGTGTCATATCCGGCCTTGTCCATGAGCGTTGTGAAGTGGCTAAAGAATTTGTTACAATGCTTATTCTCCTGTTTGTATATTTCGATCTCGTTTACCGCCTGTGATCTTTCGTTTGGATTCCCAAATACTTGGGCTAGATCAGTTAGGACGGTCGAGAGAGTTGGCCATATGGGGGTAGTTGCCGGGGGTAGTTGCGTCGAGAGCTTTGGTAAGCACGTTCTCTTTCCAAGCTTTTACTGTCGACGTTCCTTGGTCGCTGATTTTGGACAGGAGGTAGATGAGCTTCGTCTTCTCGTCTGGAAAGTAGGATGCGTAGGCGGTTAAGTACAACTGTAGTGCTTGGCGCCATGCTATGAATTGTTCCTTCTCTCCTCTGAATTCGAAGGGTTCTGCTGCGAGAGTTACTTTGCCGTGTAACTGCGTGGGATTAGACATGGATGAGGGTTTTGGAGGAATTGGAGGTGGAGGTGGGCGTGTAGGTGGTAGCGGTAGGGTTTGTCTGGGCGGAGTCTCCGGTTCTATGGACGGCTTTGGGTTTCGGTATTCGGAAAACACTTTTGAAGTTTTTGAAACGAGGTTTATTTAATTTGAATCGTAATCAAACTCGTCACTCCAATCGTTAGAAGTAAATCCAAAAACATTTTCTTCTTCTTCCAAATCTCTTTCTACCTGTGAGCTAGTGGTAGAGTTACTGTCCAAGTTCGAGGTTGCTTCATCTGGTGAGGGGGTTCTAGAATTCTCTGTTCATAGACTTTGATCGGTAGGTGCTCTAGGTGTATCGAATTGAACCTGAACAATTCTCTGGATGCTTGATCGGATTCCCAAAAGCAGGTTCGAGCAGCTGCGGATGCGTTCACGAGTAAGCGCGACGTATTGGCGGAGTTGGGAGATTTCGAATGCTAAATCGTCAACGGCTAGAACTAGTCCTTCTAGTTCAGAGATGGGGGAAGAGGCGGCTGATGAGTCTTCGTAGTACTCAATTTCTGTGTCGCTGTGGGCAGGCTGTATTAAGAACAAAGCTTGAAGGAAGTGTCTAGCTACTTGCTGAGAGCAATCAGGGACTGGAACTAGAGTCCAATGTGAGTAACTTTATTATTAGAGAGTATGACAGGTATACAGTACCTAGAGTCCAATGTGAGTAACTAGAGAATAGGAAGCATTGGACTCTGCAATACTGTCCGAAGTTTTGTAAACAAAGGTAAACAAAGCAGCCACAAAGGCGAAATAATAGAGAACACAATCAATAGTGAATGATAGAAGAATAGATAGAGAAAGGAATGAAAATATATAGGTAGCACAAAGGTGCAGAATCACCAAAACTAACAGGCTGGGGGTCCGTGGCAGCGTTGACAGGTACTGCAACGTGGAGGTCTCGGTTGTTGAGGGCGCGGTGGAATTCCTCGAGTGAACGGCGTTCTTCGTCCGTTACTAGGCTCTCTCTGATGTTCGACACTTTGACGATTGTAGAAGTGATCAAAGACGACGGCTAGGGTGAGGACTTGAGCAAGAACAAGTAAGAGTATTACTTCGAGGTGGGTGGGAATGTTGGAGAGGACAACTAGCTAGCTTAGCTAGAAGGCAAGTGGATGTTTTTGGATGGATAGGAGGACGGTGAATGACAGCACGTCCGAGGGATGAAGGAAAAGGTAGGTTAGGGCTATAATGGGTTCAAGCGAGATGGTGCGCTGTGAACGGATTGTAGAGTGAGTTTTTTATTTTGTGAGGCAACGATAAACTATAACAAAAACGAAACCTATCTCCTTCTGCACTTGCAGTGAGTAAGAGGTTCAATGAGCTTGAGGTCGACAGACGCTAGCAAATATAGCGAGTAGAGGACTTTGGAGAGGTAAGCTTCAAAGGTTCTTGTTGAGGAGTAAAGCGGGCAAATTCAGTAATAGAAAACTAAGGAGCCATACATGAATAGGTAAGGCTTTATATAGTGAACTGTTCGTTCCTCAGACCGAAAGGAGAATATACGAAAAGTGGTCTGAGGAATCAATCGACCAATAAGAAAAAGGGAGAGTAACTATTGTACGACTTTTAACTTGATTAATCAGCAGGTGAGAGATTTGTACTAATAATAGAGGATTGTCACGCGTGTTCAGGAACCGTATCCTCATAATGAGGTACGATCCTGAATAAGGTGTTTATTAGTATAACCAGGCTTTACCGGGGCTTGGAGCTGGTTGGCAAGATGCCTACTACCAGTCCCTACCCAGTGTGCTGGCTGGCTGGGAGCGATACCCAGTCTCTGATCTGTGATATAAAATGGTAGTGATGGTTAAGAAAGCCTGTGAGGGCTATGAGAAGTAAAACGGCAAAGGATACCTCTAGCCCTAGAGCCAGAGGTGTAACGGGAAAAGTGTTTGAGAACCAAGACATAGCGAAGATAAGAAAATGATGAAATGGTCCTTACACCATGCCCGCCACTGAAGTCGCGCAGCCTGCTCCACAGGCCACTGTTCCAGGTTTCATGCATCCTATGGATCCAAAAGGGAAGTGTAAGGCGACAACCCCTCCACCGGTGTCGATGATGAGAACTGTTGTTAGAAAACCACACACAAAACAAACTAACACACAATCCTCCCAGATTCCACGGAACTTGTTTATGGGCTTTGCCTCCTAGAACAGTGGAGTGGTCTGGTTGTTCGTGGGGTGGTACGTATAAAGATCCTTCAAAGTAAAACCCAGTGGTGTATGAGTGTGGGTTTTAAGGAGGAGGGATAGTTGAATTTATAGAAAGATAGGGGGTTTGTGGCGAGTATAGACGAGCACTACCTTGCTAATCGTAGCACAAGGTAGGTTTGAGAACAACGAGGATGACGAGGTGACGAGGTTCCCAGTGATAGCAGGCTCCTGACGCACAAACTGTAGTGCTCAGAAGGACTCTAATCGAAGGGGATGACAATCACTTTCAAAAGTGACGAGTGACGATGACAGCAGTTAACAGTGGTAGAAGTGGGAAGTGTTGTGACTGTGAGGAATCGATTTTTCTTATCGCATTCCCGTCATGTCGTGGTTAGCAGACTCAATCCCCGTCACTCCTCTTGCCCTTGGACTAGAGATTACAGCAGGTGTCTTATTACTTTTATCATTTTTCTTCTTATTCTCTCTTCACACTCACGTTCTATCGTACCTACGACGAGGTAGACTCGTTGTCGACCCTCGAGAAGATATCCAGATGACATAGTCACGATCCAGTGCTATGTCTGGGAATACTTCGGAGGAATATTGATAAGCGAAGAAGGTTGTGAGTCAGCGCCTTCTCATGGGCTTACTGATACAGCCAATCGTACATCCCTTACCAATACGCTTTCTCGTACGATTAGTAAAGACGATAGATCGGACCACTTTCTTCCTTTTTTCTTATTGGTTAGCTAGCTGGTCAGACCACTTTCTCAGTACTCCCCTTTCTCGGTCTGACCATCGTCGTTCACTATATAGAGAAGTACATACTTGATGTATTGTTCTCCAGTTCAATATTAGTTTGGATTTGCGCTCTTACCGATACTCTTCATTCTCATACTCTGATTCACCGCCTTCAAGGAAGGACTTGACCAGACATTGGGCTTTGTTATATAGCTTCGTATTTGTTGCCTGACAAAATATTGAACTCACCTACCTCGAATCCTTTTCCAGAGCCCCTCTTTGGAAAACCGTTTCCCTACACCCTGAAAAAGACTGTCGTTGCCACTGCACCGGTCTAAACCTTCATCATCACCTTCTCCACCTCTCTACCATCCCTATCCCTCTCCTCACTATCGTCATCAACCTCTCACTATCCACCCTATTACACCTATTGTCGTTCAGTCTTCTCAAACTGGACGCCTTCTCTGCCATCACCGCTCTCGTCCAATTCTTTGCGTTCTTTGCCATCATCAGATACCTACAAACCGGACTCGTCAGCGACGTCGTCTACCTCCATCGTGTCTACCTCCCAACGGCTCTCAGAAGAGTGGGTATCAGAAGCGGACCGCAGACACCAGAGAGATTTCCTCGCAACTCTCAACAAACAGCTCCCGGTCCTCCCCGTCCCTACCGAAGCCCATACTCCAGACGTGGAAGGAACGGTCGAACAGATCACTGAGTTGTATCAAGACTCCTCTGCTTCGTCTTCACCAATTGATCCGATCGAGGATATCATCCTCGACATAAACGACGCACTCGCTCTCACCCAATCCATTTTTTACCATTCCGCCATCTGTAGGAGAAATTCTCGCAGTCTCGAGGAGATACTCCAACATCTCCGACAGAGCACGGAGAGAACTTTTAATCTTCATATCCCTGCGGCACGAACAAATTCCGTTGATAGATTACTTCGAAAGCCTAGTACGCCCGAGTTACGAGAACACTCAGAGGGTTAAGCTTTTGAAAGGAATAGCCAACGTACAAGAACGAAACCTGCAACTTATTTCGCAGAGCCACGTCCCAGATCTTCTCGATCTTTATCGAATCCGCCCTCTCATTTTTCCAGACATACCCAGCCGCCTCCTCCCTTACGATTTCGAACACACCTTGCTTTGTGGCATTGTGTTAAGGAAGAGGCCTAACGAGGAACCTACCTACGATATCCCGTCCTCATTTTTTACATCTGACTACTACGACACCTACTCCGCCTCTCCTGTCAGTTACCAACCCATCCAGTACTTCTGCATCGGCAATCATCTAGACCACCTTTCTATTGTCCAATATCTGACACGACTTCGCCGAACTCTCTACCTCCCTGAAGTCCACGATCTTGACGCATTCGGGCCGCGGTTTGGTCTTCAACACAGCACTTCCATTATCATTGTCACGCCCTCTACTAAAGATCATATTCGACGAGTTGTTGCTGCGTTAGCACGATTTGATCAGCTCATCGCAACTGCTCAGAGGAAATCCCGTGACGGAGAAGACTACACGACCGAAATCGACAACATTCGACACGTTTCAGAATACGTCGACGAATATTACTGGATCCTGGAAATCCTCACTCCATTCGTTGTTAACCAACAATCTGACCACCCCGAACGTTTCATTGTTACAGTACTCCAAAGCGATTTCTGGGCCGTTATCAACCATAGCTCACGAACTCGTATCTATTCGCAATACTCTTACACCTACCAAGGTCGGAGAGGAGAAGCACCGCTCATCCCGTCGGTTGAACAACTTTTTGCACCTTGCGCAGAAAGGATAGAACGAGAAACAGGAAGTTCATTAACAGATATACTTGGAGGAGAATCTAGCAGCGAAACCGAGTCGGAAAGTGAAGAGTCTATTCAAAGCGTAGAATACTGGAGACCCCGAGAAGCAGAAGGAGGAGACTTCCCTAGTAATTTTACGTTTGACCCAGACTTTGAGTAAATAAAAAGGACCAGTTATCTAGAAAGACTTGTTATCTAAACCCGTTATCTAACCCGTTGAAAATCTGGAGCCTTATCGAGAACCCCGTCCTCTGGTCACTCCCGACACACCTCCCCCACAATCTCTAGGAGCTGCTGCTGAAGCTCTAGAACCAGACGATCTGTATCAATCAGCAGGACCAGAAAACTTTCCTCCCCCACCTTCAACTCCGGAACCCGAAAACCAACCCGACGATTGGTTCGATCAGGAATCTTTGGACCTTGAACCTGATCTAGCAGCAGCAATGGCCGACGAAACAAATCAAGGAAGTAAAGCTGTCCTTGCCACTCCTCCATTCGAATTCATCGGTAAAAAGGAAACATACGTTGACTGGAAGAACGCTTTAGCAAACTACTTTTTCGCCTATCCCAGAAGTTTCCAAACCAACTCCTCCAAAATCCTCTTTGCACTATCCCGGATCTCGTCCGATAAAGCCAATGACGCCTGTCATACATGGAAGGCGAATTTCAACAACAAAACCGCAGTGCTAGGAGACCTATTTGCACCGCGAAATTGGGGAACTATCTCAGAATTCATCAAGGAGTTAGATAACGAATTCTTGGACCCCCATCTCAAGTTGAAAGCAGAGATTGCCCTTCACGATTACGAACAGCGAGAGATGACGGTAGACGCATATTTTGGAGGACTCGAATCCAAACTCATGGAAGCAGGATTACCACCAGACGCAGATGAAAGTTATCCGTTCATTCACAGTATCCTTCGCCGCAACCTCTCTCAATTCCTTCGTGATCGTATCTCGCAACAGGAAAACCTACCCACCACGTACTTAGAGTGGAAGGCAGCAGCAAGGAAATGGGAACAGCGAAATGAAGAGCTTAATCTGGAAAGGAGGAGAGATAAACCACCTCAACAGAGGCTGCCAACTCAGTACCAACGATATCAACCGCGCTATCAGCAGAACCGAGACTACCCTCCGCCACAGTATCGACAGACAGTACCGCGAACAGAGACGCGAAGACCACAATATATCCAACAGCGACCGTATTATACTCCATCTCATAGACCACCGCCCCAGAATGCAGTCCATCCAAACACAGCAGGAACGTTTGGAGGATCAGGTGTACCTATGGAGATTGGGAGTTCCAACACGCAGAGACAACATCGGCCCAACCCGAATGTTACTTGTTACAACTGTGGCGAACGAGGCCACATTGCTAGAAATTGCCCACATGGAAAGATGGCAATACGATATATGGAAACGGAGGAAACCAAAGACACTCCCACTACATCGTCATTAAAAGAAATCGAAGCACCCCCGAAGGATTTTCAGAAAGGTCAGGAGTAAGCACGGACTCTCTGACCCGAAATGTTGTAATTAACCCTCGTATATTACCAACGACTGCAATGAAACGAGTTGATCAACATCTACGTGCTGTAACCGAAACCTACGCAAAGCCACATTCACCGGAATGGTTGGCCAGACGAATCAAAGACCAGAAACCAGAAAGAGCAAGAGCTCTGTTACGAAACTGGGCCCATAAAGATCACTACGAGCATATCACCCTGCAGGCGATACAGATGCTAAAGAACCACGACGAAGAGAACATTATAGAACGCATCCATGCTTACACCTCGTCGCACAACCCTACGTCAAAACGAAGCCTCCACGTCATTTCTCAAGTCACTACCATAGACGACAGACAGACATTCACCGTCCCAACCCTTATCGACTCTGGTTGCACCAACTCGGTTATCGATCGAAGCCTGGTTGACAAGTATACCCTCAATACTACGCCTCTGCCCATCCCTCTTGACGCTGCAGGAGCCGATGGTCGATCCCAGAAAGTAACACACTATGTCACTCTTCACATCAATGTGAAAGGGAAAGAACATTTGATAGATGTCATCGTAGCATCTCTACTTTCACCACGCATACTGCTTGGATACGACTGGTTGATACTGACGAATCCAACAATTGATTGGCGGACCAACAAGATTACCTTCCCTGCTGATGATCCGGAGTATCATCCTGAAGAAGGGGATAAAGTTCTAGCCGTCGATCTTGAAACACGAATTATGGAGATAACACAGCTAGAATTGAACGCATTCGCCACTAAAAGTCAACAAATCGCCGAATCCTCCGAAAAGGCAAAGTCAAAGCTTACTTTCCGAGATGTCGTTCCTCCAATCTACCATGAATTCGAACCCGTTTTCACCAAAGAATCATTCGACAAACTTCCCCCGAAACGTCCTTGGGACCATGCAATCGAGTTAATACCCGAAGCTAATGGTCTTGACTGTAAAACGTACCCTCTTAGCCGAGACGAACAACACCATCTAGACGAATTCCTTAACGAAAATCTAACAAGTGGACGAATTCGAGTATCCAAATCACCTTACGCATCACCATTCTTCTTTATCAAAAAGAAAGATGGCTCACTACGCCCTGTCCAAGATTATCGCAAGCTGAATGAGCTTACCATAAAGAATCGCTACACCCTCCCCCTCATATCCGAACTTATCGATAAACTCAAAGGTGCCAATTACTTCACAAAACTAGACGTACGATGGGGATACAACAACGTCCGAATCCAAGAAGGAGACGAACACAAGGCCGCTTTCAGGACCAATCGCGGCCTGTTCGAACCCCTCGTCATGTTTTTCGGACTTACCAACTCGCCAGCAACCTTCCAGACCATGATGGACCACCTCCTAAGAGAACTGATCACGGAAGGAAAAGTTATTGTATATTTAGACGATATTATGATCTTCACGGAAACACTCGAAGAACATCGTCAAATAGTCACCAAAGTCCTCCGTATCCTGCAACAAAATCAGTTGTATCTTAAACCAGAGAAGTGCGAATTCGAGAAACAGGAAGTCGAGTACTTAGGCATGATCATCTCCAAAGACACTATCCGTATGGATCCGTTAAAAGTCGCAGCGGTCGCTGACTGGCCCGCACCAAAGAACAAAAGGGAACTCCAATCATTCTTAGGGTTCTCCAATTTCTATCGACGATTTGTTAAAGACTACGGACGAATTGCGAAACCACTCACTGTGCTCACTGGAAAAGTTGACTGGACCTGGAAAGACGAACAAGAGACGTCCTTTGAAACGTTGAAGAAAACGCTTACTACTGCCCCCACCCTTGCTATACCAAACGACGACGACCCATTCAAACTAGAAACCGACGCCTCTGACTTCGCTGTAGGAGCCGTCCTATCCCAGAAACAAAACGACAAATTCAGACCCATAGCGTTCCTCTCGAAAGCCCTTACCCCTGCAGAACGGAACTATGAAATTTACGACAAAGAGATGCTCGCAGTCATGACGGCGTTAGATGAATGGCGACATCACCTTGTAGGATCGAAACACCCCTTCACCATCTTCACAGATCACCAAAACCTCCTCTACTTCCGTCAACCGCAGAAATACAATCGACGCCAAGCTCGATGGTCATCCCAGCTTGCAGATTATAATTTTAAGATGGAACACGTCAAAGGAAATCAGAATACGAAGGCCGACCTGTTAAGCAGACGGATCGATCATCCTAAAGGCACAAACGATAACGAAGATCAGATACTTCTCCCAGACGTACATTTCGAATTACTTGACACCAACGAAGGATACCTACCAGATATACGTCAAAGCTTCCAGAAACAAGACGACGTAGTAAGGAAGAACTTGAAAGAGAAGCCGGATACCTGGAAGATGAAGGATAGGATCGTCTGGATCAAAAGAGAGTCCGCGACGAGTTCCTACCCGATCCCTTTAGCTGACCGAGTATACGTTCCCCGAAATCACGAACTAAGGGCGCGAATATTGAAAGATCATCACGACGAAGCCCTAGCCGGGCACCCAGGAGAAAGAACGATGTTTGAACGAGTGAACCGAGAGCTCTGGTGGCCGAGTCTTCGTACAGATATCAGACGGTATGTACGAGGGTGCGAGAGTTGTCAACGCACCAAGGCACATCGGACAAAGACTAACGCCCCTCTACACCCGAACCCGATACCAGATCGGCCTTGGCAGGTTATCACCACCGATCTCATAGGCGCATTACCGGAATCCAAGGGCTACACCGCCGTTCAGGTCTTTGTTGACCGATTTAGTAAAATGGCCCATTTCGTCCCCACCTTCGTCACTCTCGACTCGGCCGGTTATGCACGTCAACTCCGAGATAATGTAATACGACTCCACGGAATTCCTGAAAAGATCGTCTCCGATCGAGGTCCTCAATTCATGTCTCGATTCACAAAAGACTTCTACGACCTAATGGGGATAACACCAGGCCTCTCTACAGGCTATCACCCTCAAACAGACGGACAATCCGAACGGATCAACCAGGATCTAGAGCACTACCTCCGCGTTTTTATAAATCATCGACAAGATGACTGGGCAGACTGGCTCTCCATTGCTGAGTTTACATACAACAACCACCTCCATACCGCAACGAATCAAACACCCTTCTTTTTGAACTATGGGTTACACCCAAGAACGAATATCACCACCACGTTATCCCCTCGCTCCGCTTCTGCAGCAGAATTTAGCGAACAAATGAAAAAACTCCACGATATCACGAAATCCTCCCTTCTGGTAGCAAACGAGAATCTGAAGAAGTATTACGACCGTAAGAAATCCCCCTCCCGGGAGTACCAAGCTGGCGACAAAGTCTGGTTAGAAGGGCATAACATCACAACGGATAGACCAATGAAGAAATTAGACGATAAACGCTTCGGACCTTTCAAAGTCACCCAAAAGGTCGGACCCTCCGCCTATCAACTCGATATCCCTAAAAGTTGGAAGTCCATTCATCCCGTGTTCAACGAAGCCATCCTCTCCCCATACCACGCTCCCAAATTCATCAATCAACCAATTTCCTCGCGACCACCACCCGAGATCGTGGAAGGGATAGACGAATACGAAGTAGAGAGTATAATCGCTTCCAGACCGACCAAACTGAAAGGTAGTAAACTCGACTACCTCATTCACTGGCATGGTTATCCAGTCTCCGAACGAACTTGGGAACCCGACACCAATCTTACGCATGTCGCTGATTTACTCGCCGCCTTCCATAAAACAAATCCAGCCGCCCCTCGGATTATTACCGCTTCTCTCCACTTCCGTCCTTACGAAAACTACACCGCCACTTCCAAACCTCCCATGCTCTTTGATTGGATTAGTAACAAGTTCCAAAGTGCCGCATCCGGACTCATGAGGACACGAGTCTTATAAAAGGGGAGCTAATGTGAGGAATCGATTTTTCTTATCGCATTCCCGTCATGTCGTGGTTAGCAGACTCAATCCCCGTCACTCCTCTTGCCCTTGGACTAGAGATTACAGCAGGTGTCTTATTACTTTTATCATTTTTCTTCTTATTCTCTCTTCACACTCACGTTCTATCGTACCTACGACGAGGTAGACTCGTTGTCGACCCTCGAGAAGATATCCAGATGACATAGTCACGATCCAGTGCTATGTCTGGGAATACTTCGGAGGAATATTGATAAGCGAAGAAGGTTGTGAGTCAGCGCCTTCTCATGGGCTTACTGATACAGCCAATCGTACATCCCTTACCAATACGCTTTCTCGTACGATTAGTAAAGACGATAGATCGGACCACTTTCTTCCTTTTTTCTTATTGGTTAGCTAGCTGGTCAGACCACTTTCTCAGTACTCCCCTTTCTCGGTCTGACCATCGTCGTTCACTATATAGAGAAGTACATACTTGATGTATTGTTCTCCAGTTCAATATTAGTTTGGATTTGCGCTCTTACCGATACTCTTCATTCTCATACTCTGATTCACCGCCTTCAAGGAAGGACTTGACCAGACATTGGGCTTTGTTATATAGCTTCGTATTTGTTGCCTGACAGTGACCACATTGGATCACAAGTAGCAGTAAGAAGTGGACTTAAGATTAGAGAAGAAGTCTGGAATCGAGTTCTTGTTTTTTTTTTTTACAAGGTAAAATACAGGGGTTTATATAGTAAAAGAGAAGTAGGCTATGCACAGTATAGCTGTGCAAAAAGAATGAGAAAGAATATGAAGGAAGGAATGTACGCTGACAAATCCTGTGTAGGTAGTACAGGATAAGATTGTCAAAAAAAGGAAAAGAAAGGGATAGAACAATGAATGCTGTGAGTAATGTCACAGGTTTGTACAGCCATAAAGTAAAGTCCAATAGCAAAAGGAGAGCAGGAAAATCATGATGTCATGGGAAGATGCAGTAAAAAAAGGGCAAGGCAAAACACTATCAGTATCAACACAGTTCCTTTATTGTCAGTCAGGCATTCTAAAAAAATATGTGTCCATAAAAATGATTCAAAAATCAAAAATAATCGCACTGTAAATGAATGTTCTGCTGAAAAAAAAGAAACTGGAGCCACCGGTCCACCACCTAGTCCAAATCCGACAGTTCCATGGCCTTACCAATGGACTGGTTGTGTTGGACCACCTGATCAAACGAGGGAGGGAGAGGAGTAGTTCCAATTTGGAACAAGTGAGTCCCAGGCAGCGTGTGGTAGGTGTAGCTGTAGCGAAGACGATGGACAAATGATAAGTGTACCCAAGTGAATGGGACAGCGATGAACATGGGCGACGCAAGGGGATGAACCTTCTCCAGCTCAAAAACTACCCACCCACGCTCCAACCAGGCAAGACGAGCGACCGATGTTTTGATAGTATATGATGGCAGATCGACGTCATGAAGATGGACCTGTTGCCCTATTTGGACCGGCCGCCGGGGCTTTGCTGATATCAGCAGTGGCACGTGGTAGTCAACGGATCGGCGACGGAAGCGGATAGGAAGTGGTGACATCAGAAATGGTGGGGGTGCAAAGAAGATGAGGAGGAGGAGGGTGGAGGTGACGAGGAGGTGAACTAAAATGGGGACCCAGAAACGACCGTCGGGTGAGAATAAAAAGGAGAGGAAGGGGCCCATGGTGGGGCTAGGCAAAGGAAGGGGAGTAAGGGAAACGACAAAAGCGAGGGTGCAATGCAATGTGTAGCCAGTGGCGACGCGAAAATTTGCCGAAATGCCGAAATGCGGAAAGTACCGGATGGAAAAGCAAAGGTGAGCGTGACTGGATTGCCTAATAGAGGTGGTGCTGATCAGCCACAAGTTCAAAAAGGGCAATATTAATTACTATTCCACGTGGCACTGTGCCTGTGTGGCGCAAAGGCGAGTCTTTTTGAATATTCGCTTCGTTATTGACACCTGTCCATGCTACCAATCAACTTTGGTGCATGACACCGGCTCCTCCTTCTCCCACTAAGAAGGACAATCATTCAAAGAAACCTGACCCTCCTTTCAGTCTAGACGAACCCTTTGAGATGCTTGATCTCGAGACACTGGGCTAATCTTACTTTAGGAATGCTCATTTGTTGGCTGTATATAGTATAGAAAATGGGTGGTTGTTGCTCGTATTTTCTTGTTGTCTTGGTCTCGCAGGTGTCCGTTGTTTTCCTGGCCTGTTGTAGTGTCGTTTTCTTGCTGTTCCATGTCCTTGTGTTGTTTGCTCCTCAACGATTGCTCTGAATTCTATAGATGTCTATCCTTTTTGATCTTGTCAGCTGTTTATTATATAGAATATACATTGTGATAAATTGTATGTATCAAAAACATGAGTCGGGGATTTGGCGCCGAAGCGCCGTTACCGATTAGTTTTGGTGGTTCAATGATAGTAATACAGTGAAGTACAGAGGGGGAAGCCAAGCGCCGCTGGCGCCCACCCGCGCCAACGCCGCAGTGAATCTTAACTAGGCTTTTATGCCCGTGGTGCACGCATTGGTTCATCGTTATGCTGTGACTTATGTGACGTCCATAATGCAGCTCAGTTGCAAAACCAACCGTACCTGTAATACCGGCAACGCACGACCTGTGATTCTCAATGGACCTGTTGTTACTGTTGCAGTTGGCATCATCAGATACACAAGGATTGCAAGGATTGCCAAGGTTGCTGGGGACCATCATAAGGTACCGGGTTGAGCTACTCCTTATCATTTCTTGATGAGATCAAGTGAACTGTCACGGTTTGAACGCCTAACAGTACTTTTACAGTAACACGTCGCTACCGTCTAGCTCCATGTCGGCTCGGATCTAGACACGCACTAGCGTTACGATCTAACTAGTAGTCTTGCCCCTTTTACTTGTATCCTTTCCTCACACATCTATTATCTGGCATGGCTCGTCAAGGGCGTTCACCCCTTTCTCGTGTCGTTGCTTTCCGCAGGAATATCTCTACTACGCCCCTTACCATTGGTATACGACGTGAAGATCCATCAAGAATATGGGAGCGTCGTTGTCCGATCACACCACAGGGTGTCGAGCAGCTCGTCCGTTCGGACAGAGTCAAAGTTCTTATCCAAGATTGTGACAGAAGGATATTTCCTATCGACGACTTCCTCAAGGTTGGTATTTTCCTTAACTATTACTCCTTGCAAATTCAGTGGGGACTAGTCTCCCCAATCTTGGCCTCTCGACGTACAACTAGAATCCAAGACACTTACGTGATGAACGTGTTTCCATGCGTCCATTTCCTTTCCTGATTCTCGTCCTACTCACTTTTGTATCATTTTGAATTTGCGTAGGCTGGCGCTTGCATTCATCCTACACTTACTCCAGCACATATAGTGTTGGGGATCAAGGAAACACCATTGAGCGAACTAGTAATATCACCATTAATTGCCCCTGACACAAATTCCGAGCACTCTGTTCCGCGGACTCACCTCATGTTCTCTCATACAATTAAAGGTCAGGAATATAACATGAATCTCTTGTCTCGCTTTCTTGGAAATAGCGAGGAAGGAAAGCTACTCCCAAGGCTCATCGACTATGAATTGCTGACGGGTGATGACGGCAAGCGTACAGTAGGGTTCGGATGGTTTGCCGGAGGTCAGCTGGTTCCATATATGTTGTAAAAGCTGACTGTAAATTTGAAATTTAACCTAGTCGCTGGCGCTCTTGAATCTCTATCTGCAATGGCCCACTCGCACCTTGAGCTGGGTATAGCCAGCCCTTTCTTAGTAAGCGTCATACTTGTACTTTACCTTACTCTGATCACGAACTTCCTTCAGTACACACCGCGGCCGCATACACACCCCTCTGTGCCGTCTCTGCGTGCGTCTCTTAGGGCTATAGGTGAAGCTATAAATCAAAATGGCACTCCTAAGTCATTAGGTCCTTTTGTGGTTTGTGTAACTGGGTAAGTATGGTCAGGCTCCAGTTATCATTAGTCGACCTGACACTTTTGGTAAGGACTGGTCAGGTATCTCAAGGCGCGCTTTCCATTCTCTCGGAACTTCCAGTGATAAATATTCGAGTCGAGGATTTACCTTCTGTAGTCAATAATCCTGGTATGTCTGTCTGTGCACTTCAGTTTTAGTCTTTCAATTGACGTTTTCAGACACGGACCTTCACAAAGTAATCGCACTTCTATTTAGCGCAGGGCTAATGCTTAGAATTGCCCACAGATATATATTGTACATGTCCTCCCTCAAGATTATTTGTCACGCGTAGACAGAAATGGATATGATAGGGATGATTATTATCAACATCCCGAACAATATATATCAAACTTCCATACCAGGGTATTTACTTTCCTTCTCTCTATCTGTAATTTAGTCACGTCTCCACAGGTTGCCCCATATCTCACTCTCTTTCTAAACGGAATAGGATGGACACCTGCTCACCCACGCCTTATGACAAATGAACAACTTGTGGTAGCGCTGACCAAAGCAAAGGAAATTGGCAAGGCTCGATTCAGTTGTATTGGAGACATAAGTTGTGACGTAGAAGTATGTATCCTGATATATTATGCCCTTGCTACGAATCGCTGATCGGGTTGTACGTAACAGGGAGGACTTGAATTTATGCCTCGAGCTTCTACCCTTTCTGACCCCTTCTTCAGTACGAGGCCAGACATGCTCCCAGCTCACCTTCCAAGCGTACAGATCATGTCTGTAGACATCTTGCCTGCCAGCCTTCCTTTAGACGCGTCGGAGCACTTCTCGAGTGTATTGATGCCTTATTTGAAGACACTGATCGGATGGTATCGCCGCGAGAACTTAGAGGGGGAGCAGTATTCAGAAGCTGTCAATAGAGCAACTGTCACACAAGGAGGCAAGCTTAAAGGGAAACATGCGTGGTTGCACGATCCTTTGCAGAAGTGGGCCTCAACCGTTGCTTTAAATGGTTCTCCTTCTACACCAACTAGACGATCCGCAGTATCCGAGCAGCAGCCTCAGTTGAGAAAGAAGAATGTCTTAATGCTGGGAAGCGGAATGGTTGCAGGACCAGCTGTGGACCAAATTTGCAAGCGCTCGGATATCGAGCTGATCGTTGGTACGTTTTCTATTACGGGTGGCTTATGCTCTGCCACTAACCCCTAATTCTTTTATACAGCAAGCAATTGTGCGGATGAGGCTAATCGGGTTACACGCCAGCACTCAAATTCCAATTCCATCATCGTTGACATGAATGACGCATGCAAGATATCAAGTCTGATCAGTAATGCTGACCTGGTTATCAGGTATGGTTCGCTGATTCACTTCCGTTGGGTCATTACTCACCGTTCATTAGTCTTCTTCCTGTTTCGTTCCATCCTTCTGTTGCTGAATTATGTATTAAGCACCGCAAGCACCTCGTTACTGCATCTTATATATCTCCAGCAATGCAGGCTTTGCACGAGCGGTAAGTATACTATCTGGTTTGAATAGGTATCAGCTTGACTTACT
Source organism: Serpula lacrymans var. lacrymans S7.9 (assembly GCF_000218685.1). NCBI lineage: Eukaryota > Fungi > Basidiomycota > Agaricomycetes > Boletales > Serpulaceae > Serpula > Serpula lacrymans. The sequence goes on along the minus strand of NW_006763298.1, from coordinate 398,031 downwards.
CTTCGACTAATGTGACACGCAGAGCCCAAGCTGCGGATGTCCTTCTACTTAATGAAATCGGCTTGGATCCCGGGATCGATCATTGCTCAGCTATATCTCTACTTACCAAACTCAAAGCGCAAAACAAGCGCATCGTTTCGTTTACGTCATTTTGTGGAGGCCTCCCTGCTCCTGAAAGTGCAGATGTTCCTCTTGGTTACAAGTTTAGCTGGAGTCCTAGAGGTGTATTAAGCGCAGCGCTGAACAGTGCTAGATTCAAGCTTAACGGCAAGGTTCGTTGAACTCGCAAAAAAACCTGAGCTTTTGATTGACTATCCTGAATCGCTGATGGTTCGAGTATAGGTCTGGGAAATCCCAGGCGAGGACGTCTTGAAAATTCATTTCCCGAACGTCCCGGTTTCGAATGTATTAAAATTAGAAGGTATAGCCAACAGGGATAGCTTAGCGTATGCTTCAGCGTATCGACTAGGGCGTATGGATGATCTGCGAACTGTGCTGCGTGGGACACTTCGGTAAGGCTCAGTCACAGTTATTTCGATACTACTCTTCTAACCATTGACTCCTTTGTTCCAGGTACCCTGGGTTTTCTGACCTCATGCATTCATTCAAATCACTGGGACTGCTAGATACCATATCTTCGATTAACCTAGAATCTTGGAATTCTCTGGCCTGCGCCTCACTGGAAAAACGCCTAGGTTTGCCCGTAAAAAATAACCTTCCTTCTATCATATCAGCAGCATCGGAAGTCATACCCTCATCACGCATTGATCCGCTTCTGGAAGCTCTTGATTGGCTGTCTTTGACTCCGCATTCTTCCTCAGCCTCTCCTTTACCGCCTCTGCCAAATAAGCCTACAGCACCTATCGATCTATTTACAACTATTCTCGCCCATAAACTCAAGTATGGACCCAAAGAACGTGATATGGTCGTTCTCTCCCACGAAATCGTTGCACAGACTCTTTCCGCATCTTCAGCTACTCTACACGGAAATGAGGAAATACATACTTCGTCGTTGATTGTATATGGTAATGATTCTGCATCTGCTATGGCTCGCTGTGTTGGACTGCCTGTGGCGTTTGCTGCTTTGGGAGTGCTCGACGGCAATGTCTCAGTACGAGGCGTTCACGGTCCCGATAATGAAATCCTTTACACCAGCGTATTGAAGGGTCTTGAGAGCGTGGGTTTAGATATGAAGGAGAGCTTCAAGGCGGGATTGGGCATCGAGGAGCCTCTGATGGCTGGACTGAGTAACCACAATGAAACAATGTACGAAATGTAATGATGACGGCGTCCCAACTTGACGTGTTTAAAGAACCTATCTTCGCTGCCAATGTGCAAGTGATCTCCTCTCCTACAACCACCCTAACTGAGCCTCAAAGGTGTGAGCACCAAGAACATGAACCGTTATCTTGCTTAGCACAGCTGTAGCAGTTTTAAAACGGTGATAAAATAACATTAATATTCTACATTGCTGACCATCCTAGAGCATTTGGTGCCACTGCGAATGTATGAAACACGTCCTCATGCTTGTGGTTATCATAAGAATCGACCATCGTCTTTGTCCTTGATCGACCTTTCCTCACCCTCCTTGTCTTTATCTGCCTCATCCGTTTGGTCATTTCTGTCTTCTTTAACCGTCTCTGCAACAATCACTCCAGCTCTGTCCCCTCCGCCCAGAGGGCTACTCTTAAATCGTGTGCCTTTGATACTGGGTGTAACACCTCTTGCCAAAGGGATTCTGACATCCCTATCCCCACTCGACGAAGCGATGTTACTCGGAACAGAGGGTACAATGACGGTGCTAGTCGGGCTCCCGGCTACAGCTGCGGCTGCGACCAGACGGCGTTTCCTATCGAATAAAAAGGCCTCTAGAGAAGGCGAGGGAGAAACGCTCCTGGAAGCAGGGGAGCTAACAGATCCATGTATAGCAGATACGGGAATAACGGCAGTGTTTGTAGTCCCCATTGAGCTTGTCTTACAAGGTGGCTTGCTGACATTGGTGCCTATCGTAGTAACCACAGAAGGTACCATGGCTTTATCGTCCAATAAAAATGCGTCGTCAGTATTGTCTTTCAAAATGGCTGCCTCCAAGGCAACCACAGGTGAAACGTCTGCAACTTCTTGATCGTCATCGGTAATCTCTACAACAGTAGAAGCCATAAGCTTAGGCGAAGATGGAGCACTTGCTAACTTGGCATCCTGGTCCCTCGGAGTGGGCGGGGCGCTCTTGGACCTAAGAAAGCTGAATCCTCTCATAGCAATCGGACGCAAGATCGGAGTCGAACCCACTCCCTTCGGTACATTAGCATTAGTCGCGTCAGCGATGTCGCCCGTGCCCATGATAGCAAGTTCTGGAACAGAATCCGTACGAAGAAGTGTAGGCAAAGGCGAACTTTCAGTGGGCATATAAGAGGATATCGAGCCGTTAGCGCCTTGAGGGTCAAATTCATCATAAATTTCTTCCCCTATAAGTTCTGATTTTCGGATAACAGTTATCACTAATCCATGAGGTTGAAAAATGGTTGACACAAACCTTCCAAAACGTCTTCTAAAGTGATGATACCCAAAGGCATCACGGCGGGATCGATACCTTGCAAAAACTCATCTGCACTCTTCTTTGCTAAGACTGCATCGGCCGGCATGCTCTGCTCCAAAGCAAGGGAAGACCGTGGCAATCTCATCCTGTGCTTATCTCGTTCCTCAGCTACACCCATTTCTAAATCTGCTGACCTGTGACTTTGATTCTTAGTCCGACCACGCCCTCTCCCTCTGAAGCCAATGGTCTTATCTTGCTTTGGTTGCTCAAATCTGATCTCCTTCTCCGCAGATCCGTCGTCCTGAAGCGTTGCTTCGCCATCACCGTCAGTCTGTTCATCGGACCATGATATCTCTCGTTCTCCTTTGCGTTGATCCTTGGAATCAGATTCCTCCTCATCACTCGAATCGCCCATGCCGACACGATCCCGGAGGCGTTGAGTGAGCGAACGTTTGGCAACTTTCTTAACCGAGGCAGCTTTATCCACGCTGATACGTGAGACAATGGCCATGTGAGAGCGACCTTCCTGGAATTTGTCGAGAATACCGAGGAGTGGTTCATTATTGGGCACGAACGGGACCTTATTGAGGGAAATTTTGCGTAAAGGGACAGCATCTAGTTCATCGTGATTAGAGGGTTGACAGAAAATACAAGTGAGATCACCTTTAGGATCTAATAGGACACACTGGTAACATATTCCAAAATAAATCAGGAACACGTAACAACTAGATATCTTGCCCTACCTGTTTCACTAATAGAATACCAACAATTTTTTTGACCTTCTCGATGCGCCCGGAAGCATCCACGGGTATTTCCACTTCTTCGTATACAGGAACACGACTGTGACCGGTCATACAAATCTTCTTGAGGAGCTCATAGTCAAGTCGAGATTCAATAGAAAGCATGAACACATCCTTGATGGGTGTCATAGCCTAACAAGTGCACCCATGAGACTGGTTCGAGACGATCGTACATCAACCCACAAACCTGTTTGACGACTTTCTCCTGCAGATCAAGAGTTGCTCCAATGATAGTTACAGTATCAGTCTTCAAATCTCCTCCGTGAGCAGACATAGAGGAATGCATTGCAATGAGCTCCTTCAGTTCTGCATCAAAAAGACTAGACATGAGAAGGCATAAAGGAATGTATTGATAGGCTAACCGGCTCGACGATACATAACACCATGATGAGGACCCAGGGCGAATTCTAAAAGTTTAGCAACTGGCCAAGACACAACTCCCTAAAATGGGAGTTAGATAGTCCATTAGACGCCGACATACATCACTTACTAGGACGTATATTAGAATTCGGGTGAATCCCGCCATTTTTGCACCGAGATACAGGCCATAGCGAGTGCACAACGATTGAGGAATGATCTCCGAAAAGCTATATTTCGATAACCAGAATTGACTGTCAGATAATGTTTCTCTAAGACCTCGACACAAACCAGCCCAACTGAGCGACTATTAGATGTGCTAAATAATAATCCTCCGAACACGCGGCTTCCAAAGCGCTTGGTGAAGTAAAAGAAGCACGTGACGTCACACCAACATGCACGACACGTGGGGTACAAACTTTCACCACGATAACGGAGAGGTCAACTCAAAGAGATGCCGACTAGTGCGGCACCAGTCCTGAGTAATTTTCAATGCGCTGACCCCCTAGCTTATCTGATATGCCCACGACCCCAAACATCATTTCATGGAAATGATAAAGGAGTCCATGAAAATACGAAAAAGACAGACTCACATAACGATAAGGACTGTGCTGGTGATGACACTTGGAACGCCACCACCGAGGACAGGGTCTGAGATGACGGGAAGTGTCTCGTTGACAATCATATTCGCGAGAAGAAGAGTCACCAATAGTAAATGACCATTCTGGCGAATAGGCTTAATTTTGTTAGCATATCGCTTCTGCTCGCTGTGTCATTGCAGTGATAAGTATGCAGTGGAAAGAATAAGAATGTGAGAATGCTTACGGTGTTCCACTCATGCTTAAAACATTGAGCTGAGTTTCGTCCAAGCTCATATAACCCAATGTCAAACCGGCAAATACACCAGATAACAAGACAAGAATGGGGATGAGACATGCGAAGATGATGAATGTGACATCGTGCTTGGGACCGCTCGCTCTCTTGACGAGCGTGTGCGACGTAGTGTCGACGCTGTCGCGATTGACGCCAATGAGTTTGCGAAGAATGGCGGGCACATTTTGGGAGAGAACAGAAATGAGAGTAGCGAAAGGACGGGAGGAATGTGATGCAGTGAAACGCGTAGGTACCATTCGAGTTCAGGACACTATTTGGGATGAGCTCACCCACTCGTCGCTCTTATAACCTTATGGAGGCGCAATTACATACGATTATGTAATACACATGACCATACGTGCCGTAAAAGCCGCTAGCACCGCCACAATATGAATGCATGCCACACTGCATTAATAACTGTAGAGGTGTTTTGTGGAGGATAATCAACAATCACTGGTAGTGTCCAATGTCCATGCCAGAGCAATAGTGTACACCGCTAGCGGCACGCTAACGCACGGCCCAGGAATAGGCGAGATACTCATATAATGTAGGCCAGCGTGGAAGGCGGTACCTAGTTGTACAGCCAGCCTGAGAGTTATGTGGTGGCTCCGCAGTGCATTCCATGGAACAATGACGTGCTTTGGGTGCTTAACTTACCTGTCGCAAAGCCCCGTGAGTTCTGGACACGGAGACTATAGCCTCGTGAGTCATAATTGGGTGTCCTCCGGTCAATTACACAATAAGATAGTTTGACACACGTATCGGCGAGGAAATTTTTGGAGTCACCTAGATTTCGTTGTTGCCGTCGCTCCACAGAAGCACAGGGCCAAGTGGCATTTCGTCGTGCCACAATAAGGCAAACAATTCAGCAATGACGCACCAGAAAGGGAATACAGATTATTACGACATATGCATCATGCACACAAGAGCTACAGACCCTTCAAGTTTTAAGTTCCAGCTGGAATTGCAGAAAGGAATGGGCCCACACTTAGCAAGGTAGGATTTCCGTATGACTGTAAAATAATCGGAACCACAGAGCAAAAAGCCAAATGTAGAAACTTGACTGAATATTGCATAGTAAGGTCAGATGTGTATAGCGAGCAGCATAGAAGAGACACTGGCAGTGGCTGTCATGAACTTAACGGCCAGTGTGATCGAGGTTTTCAATTACGTAATTGCATGTCTGGTGCCGAGCCCGTTTCGCCCCGATAATGCTTGCGTCATGACGGGACAAAGTATCAATATTTATTAGCCTTTTTCTCGACGTTCAGTTCTTTGTTTTATTGAAACACACAAATGCTCGCTTTGTCACAGGATCTTCTACATTTGTTAGTTTAGCATCAGTGAGTTTCTATGTACGTATTTGGCTGATAAACTAACGAGGATTCCCCAGAAATGTTTACCCAATTTATGCAGAGCAGCAGTCTGCTGTCACGTTCCTACCGCCCACGGCCCACCTCTACGGCCTTTCCTAGAAGCTCTCGGGCTATGTCATATAGCTTTGGAACTGTACATGCAGCCCCACCAAGATCTCGTCTCAGCAAGTATGCTCGCCGATCTGGTTATATGGCGTTAGGCTTTGGGACGGTTTGGCTAGTCGATAAGGAGTACAACGCTTCTGCGATAGGGAGAAACTTTAGAACGCTATGGACTGTGAGTGCATTTTACACCAGCCATGTATCATCATGCGTCGCAGCAACTTTTGAGGGTGCATTCCTCACGCTCTATAGTCAGACGCGATGCACTCTGGCTTCTACTTCTGCCAGCATATGTATGAAACACGTGTGCTGCATGACGATTCAAAAGGTGCCCTATTGTTAGCGCCTTTATATTTGGCCATTGCTATATATTCCAATTAGCCATTCAATTCACATGTTCGAAATACCCCGCTAACAGGGTCGTCTGTCTGCAGCAATAGTTTTTACGTCGGACATACCCTTTGTACCCTTTAGGCACAACCGTACTATCACGACTGATGTTTCGTGGGGGCTATACTGATTATTATTTTTTCCTAGTGTGTGTTAATAACCCTGGATTACAAAATCAATTTCCAGCCAAGCAAGGCAGATCATATACCCGACCTTCATGAACGTGTCGCCGGCAGAATGTACGACCTCTTCACATCCAACGGCGGTTTGTACATTAAAATCGGTGAGTCTTAGCAATGTGTCCGGGTCAACCTCTTCGCTTACTTGCTACCTAGGCCAGGCAATTGGTGCTAACGCTGCCCTCCTTCCCCGGGCCATGCAGGATAAATTTAGTCGACTATTTGACGACGCTCCACAGATTCCCTACTCTACGATCTTGTCAGTCTTCAAATCAGAATTTGGGAAACCCCCCAGTGGGTCGGATGGTATCTTTGAGGTGTTTGAAGAAAAAGCAGTAGCCAGTGCCAGCGTTGCACAGGTCCATCGTGCGAAGCTCAAGAGCGGGGAATGGGTGGCCGTGAAGGTTCAGAAGCCGGACGTAAACAAGCAGATTGAGTGGGATCTGGGCGCTTTTAGAGCAGTGATGTGGATGTTTGAGCACTGGGTGTTTGACCTGCCGGTATATTTCGCGGTTGGTGAGTAGGTATTGCATTCATCCAATTCTTTGTCCTGAAATACATGCTGTAGACTTTATATCAGACCATCTACGACAGGAGCTTGACTTTGTTCAAGAAGCCAAGAATGCCTCGAAGACCGCCGAGTTTGTGGCCGCAGAACCGCGCCTTGCAGGGAGTGTACATATCCCGAAGGTATATGCAGAATATTCAACGAAGAAAGTGATGACGGCCGAATGGATCGACGGTGTCAGACTCAGCGACAGAGGTGCCATACGACGTCTAATGGGTGAAAGTGATAGCTCTATGTCTATCGTCAAGCTATCTTCCGACTTGGAAGGAGTCCAATTGAATGGTGGACTGAAGGCAATCATGCAGACTATGGTGGAATTATTCAGCGCACAAATGTTCAATTGGGGTTGGGTTCACTGTGATCCCCATCCCGGGAACATCATCATTCGACCACACCCATCGGATCATCGTCGCCCACAGCTAGTTTTACTTGATCACGGTTTATACGTGCGGGTGTCGGAAGATTTCAAAAGACAGTATGCTACTTTGTGGCGGGGTTTGCTTGCGGCGGATTTTAGTGCAATTGAGGGTGTGACGAGGGAATGGGGAATTGGAACCCCAGATCTGTTTGCCAGTGCAACGCTGATGAAACCAATGAAGTTCAAAAATGGGAATGGAAATGGCAATAGAAGCAGCGGAGGGGAAAATTTTGAGGGATTAAATGAGTATGAACGGAGCGTCAGGATGAAGGCAAAGCTGAAGAATTTCTTACTGGATACTGATAAAATGCCTAAGGAATTGATTTTCCTTGGCCGGAACATGCGGTAAGTTAACATCTTATTTTCAAGTGTGACCATCTAGCTCAAGGTGTAGTGATTATGAATCAGGATGGTACAAGGTTAGTTATGCCCGTTAGCTATCGCATAGAATGAACGATAACACTCATGGATAGGAAACAACCAGTCGCTTGGGACTCCTGTGAACAGAATCAAGATCACGGGGTACTGGGCATCAAGATCATTAACAAGAACGCCAAACCTCCCATTCTTGCAGCGTCTAAAGGAGTACTGGCATTATTTTATATTCCGGAGTATTATGTTTTCGGTTGACGTGTTTTTCTGGACAAGTAAGCTCAGACAACAAATCAAGGCAAGACTAGGTCAGAAAGGCGAAGACTTTGAGGACGAGCTAGAGCGAACTATGCGAGGTTTTGCGAAGAGTAATCTGGGAGTGGATGTTGCTCCAAACGCCTTTGAAGGCTGAACTACGACACGATATAGACGCACCACAGGTGGGACTTCTTAAATATCATTTTTAGAATACTTTAGACCATGATATTTTCATTGTGCATTACATGTATTGTCCACTACACCAGCTCAAATATCTATCACCACAAGCATAGTCATTCACGTGTTCACACCTGAATATAAACCGGTAATCAACTGCCGTTACACCAAACGTTCCCCCATCGATCCTGCGCACCACCTGCCGACCCGTAGCTTGGCTCATCGTCCCATGCATCGTCAATGTAGCCTACTCCATAACTTGCGGCTGCATTAAATTCCGGTAGTGGACACTGGATCCCAAGGAAGTAAGGGCATGCTCGATCTACTGCATTACATGTTCCAAGGCACGGCAGCAATGCATCATATACACTGTTAATAGGCGGCAGGTTGGGATTGCGTTGCGAAGAGCCACTGGGCTGCGGAACCAGTGCAGATATAGGGACTGGAGCAGAATATGCGGAGGATATAGGGTTAGGCGATGCTTCAGAACACCGGGTGAAGGAGACACTACAAAGCCATCGGCGGTATGCTCTTTGACAGTCTGCGCATGTCTGCAACGGTGAATAGATACCACGACCACACGCGAAAGTGAGTAACATCGTAGTGAAATTTGTCATGTACTGGAGTAGTGGATCGGACACGTCAGAAGGGAGGGTGGTAGAATTGTAAGCAAGATTTGGAGCTGCAGGGGGAGGAAGCGGCACAGCATATGCTGTGGAAGGGCAGAATGGCAGGGAGTATACCAGTGGACATGCAAATGCGGCTTATAGATCATGAGTAGTCAGCACATATTCACCACACGGGCTCAACGTTCTGCGTACCAGATTTCGTGGCAAAGTAGATTGGTCCACTGACTTTCGTTTGATCTTGAATAACATATACGGTGTAGTTTGTTATTGGTGACAGATTCCCCATAAGCCACTGTGACCTCCAGCCTTGCTCATCGCGGAGCCACAGATCTTGATTTATCTCTAAGCCTGATTGTGGTGCAGATAGTAAACTACACCCCGTTTGAGGCAGTCCAGTTAAAGAAGAAGACGTAGCACTGAGGACTAAGGTAAAGTTCGGGGATGATGGCGGCGTGGGCATGGAGAGATTTGCAGGGGGGATGGTGTAGTTTGGATATGTTGGCTGCTCTGCGATAGGGGGAGAAAATGGAGGTGAAAATAGTAGGGCTTGACTTGATGTCGTATCTCCTAGTAGTGGCAGGACATTGAGGACTTCGTGCATTACACCTATTGAATGTTCTTTAAGTAAATACCATATGGTTGTAGATAGCTGTAGATATAAATGGGGATGTAGGAGAATGTTGTTGATAGGGAGTAAGCCGTCAGAAACTTACCGCCATTCGAAATACCTATTTCGAAAGAGGATTGCCCAAGGCCCTCAACGGCTACGGTCCCACCGTCAAGCATAGGTCCTGTCCAGTTGCCAAACCCTTCGTTCAAAGGTATGTTGAACACATCCTGTCCACCAGTGGAACTAGGTACATTTATTGCAGAATTATTTGTGACATAGAAACGTGCAGTTGTACTCTGTATCGTCCCCGAGCATATTGCCACGGAAACAGAGAGCTGAGACGATGAGGGAAGAGAAAAGGCAGAGGATCCAGCGAGAGAAGAAGCAGAAAACGAGGAGAGCGAGTTTATAGACAATTGGTGTTTTGTTTGCGCAGAAACCAAAGCAGCCTGTAAAAGAAACCAGAGAGACTTCGGAAGGGCTTTATGCAGGGAAACGTCCTTGAACCTGAAGTTCATTATCGCGCAGGCAAGCGCGCAGTGTCCCTCATACAGGTCAGTTGCTAGCAAGTTAAGTCCCCTTAACCATCGATTACCTAATATGAAATAATAAATTTTGTTATCTATGGATTTTGACTGAGTTCTGACTCGGCCAAGTAGCGCGTGGATGTTTATAGCAAGGCATCGATATCTGCTCTTGCCTCTTAATCGCACCTCGAGATATCTCTTGCACGCGAGATCAATGTCTGAGAAACCCGCAGTAAACGTTTCTCTGAGCGACAACGCCAATCTGCCGTCTGATGGCCCTCATCCGAACTCGAAAAGTGCAGGTACGTTGTTCGTGCCATCTTCATCGGCGTTGATTGTTCAGCATCCATCATAGCAAAAAAGGAGGCAAAGAGGTTGGAGAGGGAGGCTAAACTAGCAGCAAAGCAAGTAAAACAAATCTCTAGCACGCCCGCTGGTGAGAAGAAAGCCAAAGCAGAGAAAGAGAAGAAGGAAGATGAGGCAGTATTCATCAACACCACCCCAAAGGGCGAAAAGAAAGGTCATCGCTATTTCGTATCCGTCGTTTTTCTAAGCCTTACAATGTTATCTCAGATTTATCTCAGCCAATGGCAAGTGGCTACAACCCAACCGCCGTCGAGTCAGCTTGGTATGACTGGTGGGATGCTCAAGGATATTTCAAACCCCAGACTGCTCCAGATGGAAGTGCTAAACAGGAGGGAACATTCGTTATACCTGCACCTCCACCAAATGTGACCGGTAGCTTGCACATTGGTCACGCCCTTACAGTTGCAATTCAGGATACTCTGGTGCGATGGTGAGGATCGCATATTAGTGACATATTCACCCTCTTTAGTCATAACACTTGGTAGGAATCGAATGTTAGGTAGAACGACACTTTTTGTGCCGGGTTTCGATCATGCCGGTATCTCAACGCAGTCTGTCGTGGAGAAGCGCCTATTCAAAGCCACTGGACAGACCCGTCATGATCTTGGTCGTGAAAAATTCCTTGATACTGTAATGGATTGGAAAACCGAGTAAGCATGATATCGTACTCATTGTCCGTACTCTCACTCTCGTTGTAGTTACCAGAGTCGTATCACTAATCAATTACGTCGTCTGGGTGGAAGTTACGACTGGGATCGCGTTGCATTTACCATGAGCCCGGTGAGCTAACGTTATTTTTAGCTCTGGTTGACTCATCTCATGAATTGGCGAAGGAACTGTCAAAAGCCGTCATCGAAAACTTTTGTAGACTACACGAAGATGGGATTTTATATCGTGCCAATCGTTTGGTAAACTGGTGCGTTAAGATGAACACAACACTTTCCAACCTCGAGGTGGGCACATTTTATTGGATGGTCAACGTTGAGCTGATTGAAGAAGGTCGATCAAAAACAACTCAATGGCCGCACATTGCTCAACGTGCCAGGCTATGACGCCAAGGAAAAGTTTGAATTTGGTGTTATAACATCATTCGCGTATCCTCTTGAAGGCTCAGGTAAATTATAGACCCTGTAATTCCAAGGTTTTTGCTAACTGGGTCATCTCAGATGAAAAGATCATTGTTGCAACAACACGCCCTGAGACCATGCTTGGCGATACTGCCATTGCTGTTCATCCCGATGATACAAGGTATATAGTACGTGCTCCCTTTCTTATCTAACCACTCGGTCTACATCTGTCGTGGGTAGCATCTTCACGGAAAATTCGCACTCCACCCCTTCATCAACCGACGTATTCCGATCGTAGTAGATGCAGAGGTAGTAGATATGGAATTTGGAACCGGTGCTGTGAAGATTACACCTGCTCATGACCCTAACGATTATGAAGTTGGTGTGCGTCATAAACTGGAATTTATCAACATATTAAATGACGATGGAACGTTCAATTCAAATGCTGGCGAGCGCTTCAAAGTGAGTGTTGATAGCCGTAAAGTTCTATTTTACGTTAATGGCAAGACAGGGTATGAAACGATTCCACGTTCGTGTAGCAGTCGTCAAAGCCCTTAAGGACGCCGGCTTGTTTATTGAGACAAAAGATAATCCAATGCAAATTCCCATCTGCAGGTGGGCTTAGCGTCTTGATACAATCCTTTTTCTTGTCTTGACACATCTGCAGTAAATCGGGTGACGTGATTGAGCCTGTTCTGAAACCCCAATGGTGGGTCAACTGCAAACCACTGGCAGAAGAGGCAATTAAGGTTCGGATCCCCTTTTTTGTGTCAGCTATCGAACTCACCTGCGTTCAGCATACGCGTGCTGGCGAGATGGTGATTACACCAAAGCAGTCAGAGGCTGATTGGTATCGCTGGTTAGATAACATACAAGATTGGTGTATCTCGCGTCAACTCTGGTGGGGACATCGTTGTCCCGCATATTTCGTGCGCATCGAAGGGAAGGAACAAAATGTAAGTTACAAACCATCGAACCTAATACTTGTTTCATCGATGTTTGCAGACAAGCGATGGCAAAAACTGGGTTGTAGGACGTAATCTCAAGGAAGCTACGGAGCGGGCCAAAATTCTGGCGAATGGGGAAAAGTTCACATTGGAGCAGGACGAAGATGTTCTCGATACTTGGTTCTCTTCAGGCCTATGGCCGTTTTCTATTATGGGTTGGCCTGAGAAGGTGAACGCTTATCTTTCTCTATGCTCTGCCTTGATATTGACGGTATTACTAGACCGCAGATATGGAACACTACTATCCCTCATCTATGCTAGAAACAGGCTGGGACATTCTTTTCTTCTGGGTTGCCCGCATGGTACTCCTTGGCATTCACCTTACTGGACAAGTACCTTTCAAAGAAGTTCTATGTCATGCGATGATTCGAGATGCTCATGGCCGCAAGATGAGTAAGTCGTTGGGGAATGTTGTAGATCCTCTGGATGTTATTCAAGGTTTACCGCTGGAGTCCTTGCATGAAAAGCTCTACGAAGGTAACTTGGATGAAAAAGAAATTGCTAAGGCAGTCGCTGGGCAGAAGAAAGATTTCCCGAAAGGTATTCCACAATGTGGAACAGATGGGCTACGCTTTGCGCTTTGTGCCTACTCAGGAGGAGGTGAGATCCATTTCTTACCTTATGTAGAAATATCCACTGATCCTTGTCAAGGCCGTGATATCAATCTTGAAATTCTCCGAGTTGAAGGTTACCGCAAGTTCTGCAATAAGATATTCAACGCTACCAAGTTTGCCATGCTCAAGCTTGACAGAGACTTTGTTCCAGAGTCAGCAGCGAAAGTATGTTACTTCCATCGCCTGTTATATTCGCCTTTTCTAATGTGCTACAGCCTACAGGAAACGAAAGTCTCGTCGAGCAGTGGATTTACCATAAGCTCAATGTGGCCGCAGCACATATAAATGCTCAGCTAGAGGAGCGTAATTTTATGGCGGCAACGACTTCAGCATACAACTTCTGGCTGTATGAGTTGTGTGATGTCTATATTGTACGTCTGCCTTTGGACATCTTTTACAGGCTCTAAAAAAAACCATTTTGACATATTTCAGGAAGCAATGAAGCCTATGACGGATGAATCTGCACCTGCTATTGTCCGCAAGTCTGCCCAACAAACTCTCTATACTTGCCTGGACTATGGTCTCCGCCTTTTGCATCCGTTCATGCCCTTTGTAACTGAAGAGCTATGGCAACGTCTACCTCGCCGCCCTAATGATTCTACACCATCAATCATGGTCTCATCTTACCCCGTATACGTATGTTTCTGTTAATCCACTTCTGTGTAGAGTGATTAATTAGCCTATCACCGCCAGGACGCATGTTATGTCTTTGCGCAAGCAGACAAAGACTTCGATCTTGTATTTAGTGTACTGCGAACCGGGAGGTCTCTAGCGGCTTCCTACAATGTGCAGTCAGAAATACAATGTACGAGACAGCACCTTTCCTATCTTCGATATGCCCACTGATGATGTTGATAGTATTTGTCCACGCACAATCGAATGAAGAAGAAGCTCTTTTCAAGTCACAGACACCTACGCTTGTGGCTCTGACGAAAGGTTGTAAAAGCGTTGAGGTCATCCGAAGTTCAAATGATGTACCACCAGGTTGTGGGTCGGCGGTAGTGACCTCTACCGTTGCTGTTTATATTCTTGTGAGAGTAAGTACTTCGTTACTGTTACTCTAGGCCAATACTGACCCCGCCTATCAGGGGCTTATCAACCTGGAAGCGGAAATCGCGAAGTGCGATAAGAAGATAAACCTTTCTCGCTTGAATTTTGAGAAAGTCAACAAGGTTATCTCCCAGCCGGAATATGAGGACACAGTACCAACAACAGTCCGTGCCGCGAATGAGGAAAAGGTAACTTTTTATGAAGTTGACTTGACTACGAGGAAGATGCTAACCATATAAACAGAGGAAAACTCTGGAAGCTGAAATCGCAACACTAGAGCTGTCTAGGCAGATGTTTACAGATTTGAAATGAAGTTAGATTACACGATATTCTACATATATTCAGTCAAATGGAGGTATGCTTACTTATGCTCGTCGGAAAGGAAAACAAATAAGCTTGCAAGCCTTTTGTGAAGGATGGATCAACCACTCATGCCAATTTGTTGAATGCCGCGGAGTATTAGTTGCTGACCCGATATTTTCTAAAGATTCATGTTTATCCTGAACGGAACCTTGGTAAGTTATTTGTATCCTTCTACCAGTGAGAACCTGCCCTTGTCCCATCCTGAAAATATAATACTATTTAACTGTTGCTGTTCTCAATTATTTGTAAAGGTGCACGATGTCATTTTGTTATTTGATTCACGGACAAATTTGGCTTATCATGAATCCATTCGTTTCGTCAAACGCGGAGAGAAACTAGTGCAAAAGTAAGTGAGTATGCAACATATTTATATAGGAAGAAGATGCACCATAGAGGTATCGAAAAACATAAACATGAAGAAAACTATAACACTGGTTCAGGGAACTCCGACTTCTTTCGTGAAAATACTATTTTAAAACAGGAACGCATACATGAACCACCTACAACATACACTATACACTTTGGGAAGTAAGGTCACTGAAAGCCAGCTAGTTCATCACTGACTGATCTAAGCCCAATGACCACATCACTGAAATCACCATCACTAGTATTCAGCATCAACACTGATCACTGATGTTCATTGTACATTACAATAAGTCTGATGTACAAAGTGCTAAAATCAATTAATCATTCTAATCAATCACTGAATGTTTATCAAAGAGTTTCGAGGCAATCTATTGCATAAAGTCACCATCTGAGCCTGGTCTGGAGTCATAAAACTCAGATTCCACTCCCTCTGTGTCTTGACAAAACTGGATAAACCCGGTCTCTGCTAAAGCAGCCATTGTTCTCCATGGAGCATAGCCACCACTCCATGGAGTAACCATTGTACTCCTAGTAGTCATTATACTGTAGCAAGTAGCACCTCTGACTATAAGTAATAGGGGGTTTAGTATAGAAATACCTCAGTCGTTTCTATAGCCTCTTGGGCAGCGGCTGAGGTATGTTACATTACATTTATTAGAGATCACCTTAAACTAACATCCATTGTAGTTTCACATAGGTAAATAATATAGTCGTTTCTATAGCCTCTTGGGCAGCGGCTGAGTTTCACATAGGTTTATTAGGTTATGAGCCCTGGTGCGCAAAAGCTACGCAGGAAATAATTCTTATTCAAAATGGCAACCTCAGAACCATGACCACAGCACGCGATACATCCGCATGTCCAGTTCTCACTGGACCCAACAATTTTCAGATATAGAAACTCCGGATCATCTCAAAGCTACGTCGGGAAAAAGTTCTCCGGGTTGTTACTGGAGAGGAGCTTGAGCCCTAACCAGGAAA
>NW_006763298.1:347517-380188 GCF_000218685.1 Serpula lacrymans var. lacrymans S7.9 | reverse complement strand
AGGGCCACATCTCTGATGCGCCTCCTAATGAGGACTGGAGACCTCACCAGCTCCAAGGAGTTATTTGATAAACTTGTCTTAATAAAACTAAGTGAAACTCAGCCGCTGCCCGAGAGGCTATAGAAACAACTTTATTATTTACCTAAGTGAAACTACAATAGATGTTAGTTTAAGGTGATCTCTAATAAATGTAATGTAACATACCTCAGCCGCTGCCCAAGAGGCTATAGAAACGACTGAGGTATTCCTATACTAAACCCCCTACTACTTATAGTCAGAGGTGCTACTTACGACAGTATAATGACTCCTAGTGTGAGGAATCAATTTTTCTTATCGCATTCCCGTCATGTCGTGGTTAGCAGACTCAATCCCCATCACTCCTCTTGCCCTTGGACTAGAGATTACAACAGGTGTCTTATTACTTTTATCCTTTTTCTTCTTATTCTCTCTTCACACTCACATCCTATCGTACCTACGACGAGGTAGACTTGTTGTCGACCCTCGAGAAGATATCCAGATGACATAGCCACGATCCAGTGCTATGTCTGGGAATACTTCGGAGGAATATTGATAAGCGAAGAAGGTTGTGAGTCAGCGCCTTCTCATGAGCTTACTGATACAGCCAATCGCACATCCCTTACCAATACATTTTCTCATATGATTAGTAAATACGATGGATCAGACCACCTTCTCCTTTTTTCTTATTGGTTAGCTAGCTGGTCAGACCACTTTCTCAGTTCTTCCCTTTCTCGGTCTGACCATTGCCGTTCACTATATAAAGAAGTACATACTCGATGTATTGTTCTCTAGTTCAATATTAGTTTGGATTTGCACTTATACCAATACTCTTCATCCTCATACCCTGATTCACCGCCTTCCAGCAAGGACTTGACCAGGCATTGAGCTTTGTTATATAGCTTCGTATTTGTTGCCTGACACCTAGGAGTACAATTGTGCTCCTAGGAGAACAATGGTTACTCCATGGAGAGCAATGGCTGCTTCAGCAGAGACCGGTTTTATCCGGTTTTGTCACTCCCACTCGAGTGCAACCGTAGTCCCATAGCCTTAGAGAATTTCTAGTGTTTTTCATGAGTGAGGGGTTTAGTGAGAATATTTGCAACCATATCTCCTGTAGGAACGTATCTGATTACTGCCTGTCCCTTTGATACTAAGTCATCTCGGATAAAATGATATTTCCGTTGAATGTGTTTTGTGCGAGCACGGAACTGTGGATCTCGTGTAAGAATGATAGCTGCTTGATTGTCATAGTGCAATGTTGTAGGTCCATTTTGAGCATGTCCAATTTCTTCAAAAAATGTCCGAAGCCATGCTGTAACAACCAAGAGTTAGTTACTCTGGCGCACACGGGAACACACTATAAAGAAGATGATAGGGAGTGGTTACCCCTTAGGCTGCAGTGAGTTAGTTGTGCTAGACAACAGGAGGACTCACTGAGTCCTTCCCCATGTATTGCTCCTGTATATATACTGAATACATGTTTGTTTGTACAGTTGTTAGAGGTAGTGGCTGCTGATGTCATGGGGCCTAGCCTGTGTGACCAGCTCCACTCCATGAGATACTTGTAGCTAAAATAAGAATAAAGGCAGCGCCGCGCGAGAAAGGTGGAGTTTGAACTAAAAGGGGAAGTGCCACATGGCACAGTGTGAAAACTACAGTACAAGGTTAAAGCGGAGAATGAAATTTAAAAGAAAGATCCGAAAATAAAAAGTAAAGTAAATGGTCATATGACTGGTCATGTGACCTGGAAAATAAAAGTAGAAGTACAAAAGTGATGTGTAAGTAGGTGCTGGTATGTTAATTGTAACACATGCAAGGTGTTGTCCAGCATTGCTCAATCCAATGTACTCTGACTCCGTGGAGGATAAAGCTACCATGCTTTGTCTTTTGCTTATCCAGGAGATTGCTCCTCGGATGTGATAAAGACAAACCCTGATGTTGATCGAGACATGTCTGGATCTCCAGACCAATCTGCATCCAAATATCCATAGAAATCCATGTCCATGAAGACATCTGTGCCATCATATTGTATTTCCATGTCCCTGGTTGCTTTCAGATATTGGAGGACACATTTTACAGCTTCCCAGTGATGGCTCCTTGGAGCTGAGCTATGTCTGCTTAGTATTCCAACAATGTAGGCAATGTCTGGGTGGTGTCATGCACCAAAGTTGATTGGTAGCATGGACAGGTGTCAATAACGAAGCAAATATTCAAAAAAACTCGCCTTTGCGCCACACAGGCACAGTGCCACGTGGAATAGTAATTAATATTGCCTTTTTTGAACTTGTGGCTGATCAGCATCACCTCTATTAGGCAATCCAGTCACGCTCACCTTTGCTTTTCCATCCGGTACTTTCCACGTTTCGGCATTTCGGCAAATTTTCGCGTCGCCACTGGCTACACATTGCATTGCACCCTCGCTTTTGTCGTTTCCCTTACTCCCCTTCCTTTGCCTAGCCCCACCATGGACCCCTTCCTCTCCTTTTTATTCTCACCTGACGGTCGTTTCTGGGTCCCCATTCTAATCCACTTGTTTGTCACCTCCACCCTCCTCCTCCTCATCTTATTTGCACCCCCACCATTTCTGATGTCACCACTTCCTATCCGCTTCCGTCGCCGATCCGTTGACTACCACGTGCCACTGCTGATGTCAGCAAAGCCCCGGTGGCCGGTCCAAATAGGGCAATAGGTCCATCTTCATGACGTCGATCTGCCATCATATACTATCAAAACATCGGTCGCTCGTCTTGCCTGGTTGGAGCGTGGGTGGGTAGTTTTTGAGCTGGAGAAGGTTCATCCCCTTGCATCGCCCATGTTCATTGCTGTCCCATTCACTTGGGTACACTTATCTTTTGTCCATTGTCTTTGCTACAGCTACACCTACCACACGCTGCCTGGGACTCACTTGTTCCAAATTGGAACTACTCCTCTCCCTCCCTTGTTTGATCAGGTGGTCCAACACAACCAGTCCATTGGTAAGGCCATGGAACTGTCAGATTTGGACTAGGTGGTGGACCGGTGGCTCCAGTTTCTTTTTTTTCAGCAGAACATTCATTTACAGTGCGATTATTTTTGATTTTTGAATCATTTTTATGGACACATATTTTTTTAGAATGCCTGACTGACAATAAAGGAACTGTGTTGATACTGATAGTGTTTTGCCTTGCCTTTTTTTTACTGCATCTTCTCATGACATCATGATTTTCCTGCTCTCTTTTTGCTATTGGACTTTACTTTATGGCTGTACAAACCTGTGACATTACTCACAGCATTCATTGTTCTATCCCTTTTTTTTCCTTTTTTTGACAATCTTATCCTGTACTACCTACACAGGATTTGTCAGCGTACATTCCTTCCTTCATATTCTTTCTCATTCTTTTTGCACAGCTATACTGTGCATAGCCTACTTCTCTTTTACTATATAAACCCCTGTATTTTACCTTGTAAAAAAAAAACAAGAACTCCAATCCAGACTTCTTCTCTACTCTCAAGTTCACTACTCTGCTACTTGTGATCCAGTGTGGTCACAACACTTCCCACTTCTACCACTGTCAACTGCTGTCATTGTCACTTCCTACTTTTGAAGTCATTGTCATCCCTTTCAATTAGAGTCCTTCTGAGCACTACAGTTTGTGTGTCAGGAGCCTGCTATCACTGGGAACCTCGTCATATTGTCGTTCTCCTACCTTGTGCTACAATTAGCAAGGTAGTGCTCGTCTATACTCACCACAAAGCCCCTATCCTTCTATAAATTCAACTATCCCTCCTCCTCAAAACCCACACTCATACACCTCTGGGTTTTACTTTGAAGGATTGTCATACATACCACCCCACGAACAACCAGACCACTCCACTGTTCTAGGAGGCAAAGCCCATAAACAAGTTCCATGGAATCTGGGAGGATTGTGTGTTAGTTTGTTTTATGTGTGGTTTTCTAACAGCAGTTCTCATCATCGACAGCGGGTTCCAAGCATGGCATACATGAGGGAGCCTACAATTGAGAGGTATGACACTTGACGCCCTTCAATATGCATCTTGTGTTGCAAAATATCTTCCCCTGGAGTGTTTGCAAGGAGGTTTGATCCATGGGCCATCGGTGTGCATACTGGTTTGCAGTTCTTCATTCCAGTACGCTCCAGAACTGTGTCAATGTATTGGCGTTGTAATAGGGATATTGTTTTGTTTGAACAATCACGTTGGATTTCTATTCCGATGATGTATTTTGCTTCTCCAAGGTCCCGCATTTTGAATATGGATTTGAGTTTGGCTTTTGTGATATCCATGAATTTTTGGGATGAAGCTCCTAGGAGGAGGTCATCTACATAGACAACAACAAAGCATATCTGTTTATTGTCCCAGAATATATAGAGACATGTTTCTGCATTTAGTCTTGTGAAACCGAGCTCCTGGAGCTTGCGATCAAAAGTTTTGTTCCATGTACAACCAGCTTGTTTTCATCCGTAGATAGATTTCTTCAACCTCCAGCAGTATCCACGTTGGATAGGAACACCCCCTGGAGGAAACATGTACAGTTCTTCTTCAAGTTCTCCATTGAGATAAGCTGTGGATACGTCTATTTGATCAAGTTCTAGGTCGTACTTTGCTGCCAGGGCTAGAGTAATTCGGATTGAGTAAAACCTTGTGCAACAATCCGGAGTTTGTATCTCTCAATGTTTCCGTTTTGATCAAACTTGATCCAGAACACAGGTTTTGATGTGATGGGTTTCACTCCCTTTGAAAGTGGAACAGTATCATATACTGCATTAGTATTGAGACTTAGGAGTTCCTCCTCCAAGGCAGACTTCCATAATTCTCTATCTGGATGTGATAAGGCTTCCTTTAGTGTCCTTGGAAGGTCTGTGTTAGATGGACCGGTACTTGCTATTCCAGCAAAGAATGTCTCCTCTGTATCAGATGTCTCTTCATGAACCTCAGGAGTGTTAGGTTTCTCCATGGAGTTGTCATGCTGCTCTTTTCAAGACTGTTGCTCATCTAGAGTCCTTTGATAATCTCGGTTTTTGTCTGCAGGATGAGTCTGGCGACTGCTTCTGCGTACTCCTAGGACTTCAGCAGGCATGACTGCTCTTTTAGGAACTTGTGCAGGTACTCCAGGGAGTAGACGCATTTGTGTGTGTGTTGCCCCACTCACTCCTGAAGGTGTTGAATTACTCCTTGGAGGCATTGGATGACTCCTCGGAGGTGTTGGATGCCTTCCAGAAGCTGATCCAATGGATAGGCTGTCTAGCTGTATTTGGACTTTTTCCACATCAGCTGGCTGTATGTTGAGGGGCTGTCCTCCCACTGACTGTAACTCTACTTTGGCTTTTCCATTCTGAAGATGGCCAGTGTTCAGGTCTTGGTTGTAGAGACTGTTGTGGAGGGTGTCTTAGCTGATCAGGTGCTCCCACTGCTCTCGGAACGTCTCCACGGAGGTATTGTCCCACTGCTCTCGGAACATCTTCATGCTGATATGGTTCCATTGCTTGTGGAACATCTCCTTGGAGATGTGGTTCCATTGCTTGTGGAACATCTCCTTGGAGATGTGGTTCCATTTGTAATTCATTTGGATCTCGGATCCAAGGGTCAGGATCATCCTCCTCTAATGTATTTTGGTCTGGATAGTGAGCATTCTCTGGAATGAGTCCCTCCCACTGATCTGTGCTAGGGTCTGTGTTCCAGGGAGCAGTGTCATCCTTTTGTACCTTTTCGGATTCATTGAATATGACATGCCGACTGGAAAATACAGTCTGTTTTTCAGTGTCTAGGAGTTTGTAGGCTTGCTTTCCATGTGTGTAGCCAATCATTATGGCTTTGCGCCCCTTGGAGTAAAACTTCCCTTGCCTTTTGTCTTTCGGAATCAAGGCATATGCTTGGCATCCAAAAGGGCAAAACAAAGTTGGATCAACTCTCCTTTTAAACAGTATTTCATACGGGGTCTTTCCATGGAGTCCTGATGCTGGGCTGTGTGCTGTGATATATGCAGCTGTTTGCATGGCATCTACCCAAAATGACTTTGGGAGCTTGGAATCATGGAGCATAGTGGTTGCTAATGTAGCCAATGTCTGATTTATGCGTTCTGCAATGCCATTTTGTTCCGGAGTATCTGCAGCTGTAGTTTTTTGGATGACACCATCTCCTCGGAGTTGATTTTTGAATGCATTGCCAGTATATTCTCCTCCCCCATCGCTCCGGAGGAATTCTGTGTATAGTGGAGTGAAGTTTTCTTCTCCCAAATAAGTCTGGAAGAATGTTTGGACATCTTCTTTCCATTGCTTGT
This sequence comes from Serpula lacrymans var. lacrymans S7.9, assembly GCF_000218685.1. Classification (NCBI taxonomy): domain Eukaryota; kingdom Fungi; phylum Basidiomycota; class Agaricomycetes; order Boletales; family Serpulaceae; genus Serpula; species Serpula lacrymans. The sequence continues at coordinate 373,893 of NW_006763298.1, read as the reverse complement.
ATCGTTCCAGTGCTTCACTTTTATGTTTTAGGAAATATATCCATGGAAATTTGGAGAAATCATCTACAATAATAATCCAGTACCGAAAACCCTCCCTGGAGGTTGGTTTGATTGGTCCTCCAACATCTGTGTGCACAATTTGTATGGGGCGCTTGTCTCAGTTTCCTCCAGTGGACTTGAAAGGTAATTTCTTCATTTTTCCTAAAGCACAAGGTTCACAAAACTCCGGGGTTCTGGTAAGGGTGTCTATGTCCTGGAGCTGTCTTTTTGTAACCATTTGTTGCAAGTGGTCCATTCCAATGTGTCCCATTCTCCTGTACAATAAATTTACATCTACTGCTGCAAAAGCTGACTCCGGGTTGATTTCGGGTTTTGCTTGGATGTGATAAAGTCCTCGCTTGTGTAACGCAGTGAGGATAAGTTCCTCCTTTTTCCGAACTTCACAAGCATTTGACCCTGCTGGAAAAAGTGTTGATAATCCCGTTTTGGACAATTTGTGGACAGAGATGAGTGCCAACGTGAAGTTTGGCACAAGTAAGACATTTGACAGTGCAATATTGTAGTCCTTATTGCCAACAGTTGCTTGTGGGATTACTGTTCCAATTCCAATGGCATTTACAGAGGATTCATCCCCCAAAACTATTAAGAACAAAGCTTGAAGGAAGTGTCTAGCCACTTGCTGAGAGCAATCAGGGACTGGAAACTAGAGTCCAATGTGAGTAACTATATTATTAGAGAGTATGACAGGTATACAGTACCTAGAGTCCAATGTGAGTAACTAGAGAATAGGAAGCATTGGACCCTGCAGTACTGTCCGATGATTTGTAAACAAAGGTAAACAAAGCAGCCACAAAGGCGAAATAATAGAAAACACAATCAATACTGAATGGTAGAGGAATAGATAGAGAAAGGAATGAAAATATAGAGGTAGCATAAAGGTGCAGAATCACCAAAACTAACACTCCCCCCTGATGCTGCACCTCCCAAGCATCAGCTCCCCCCTGCTCTAATCAGTCCCATCATCTTCCTGAACACTTCGACTTTGGGCTTGGCAAGAGCCTTGGTCAACAAGTCAGCAGGCATTTCAGCAGTGGGAACAAAGGTAGGAGCAATCTGCCCAGAGTCAACAACATCTCTCAACCAGTGCCATCGCAAATCAAGGTGTTTCATGCGACCATGGTGCTCAGGATTCTTGGATACAGAGATGGCAGATTGGTTGTCAATGTAAAGGGTAGAAGGAGAGGTGATAGGATAGCCCATTTCCTTCAACAGATTTCGCATCCAGCAGATCTCTTTGCCAGCCTCAACAGCAGCAATATATTCTGCTTCAGTGGTGGATAGAGCAACAATGTTCTGAAGCTTGGAGCTCCAGGAGACAGCACCAGATCCCATCTTGACAATATAGGCACCAGTAGAACGACCAGAGTCCTTGTCACCACCATGATCAGCATCAGAGAAAGTGGTGAAGAGTTCAGTGGAATTGGGATCAGGACCAAGGACAAGGGAGTGATCAAGGGTGCCTTGCAAGTAGCGAAACAAGTGCTTGACAGCGCTCCAGTGAGTGAGACCAGGATTAGAGTTATATCTGGCAAGGACTCCAACAGTGTAGGCAATGTCAGGACGAGTGGTGGTGGCCAAATACATCAGAGCACCAACAGCAGCAAGGTAGGGAATGTCCTTCATCAAAGCAGCATCACTGGATGTCTTGGGAGACTTGTCCTTGGTGAGGCGCAAACCAGGATCCATAGGAGTGGACACAGGTTTGCAGTCCTTCATGCCAAAGCGCTCCAGAATGTCCAGAGTGTACTGATGTTGGGACAAGGATATAGTGCAATTGGTGATGTCTCTGGTGATGGATATGCCAAGTAGGTAGGAAGTAGGGCCAAGATCACGAAGCTTGAAGTGCTGGGAGAGATCCTTGACAGCTTGGTCAAGTGCAGAAGTAGAAGTGGATGCCAGTGTCATGTCATCAACAAAGACAGGCAGGATAATGCGCACATCAGCTCTGTTAAAGACATAGATGGCAGAGTCTGAATAAGTACGCTTGAATCCGAGTTTTTCAAGCACAGTGTGCATCTTCTGGTTCCACATTCTGCCTCCCTGCTTTGTCCCATAGATGGCCTTGTCCAACTGGCAAACAAGATTGCGAGGACCCTGATGGAATCCCTCTGGCTGGTGCATGTAGACCTTGACATCCATGACTCCATTGAGGAATGCATGGGAAATGTCAATGGAGCGCAAATGGAGGTTGTGGATGGCTGCAATGGCAAGGACAACTCTGATGGACGATATACGGACAGTGGGTGCAAATATTTCGAGGAAATCAAAGCCAGGGCGCTGGTTATAACCTTTGGCCACATATCTGGCCTTGTAGCGCTCAACAGTGCCATCTGAGTTGCGCTTGATCTTGAAGACCCACTTGCCACCAATTGCCTTGACTCCAGGAGGTAGTTCCACTAGTGACCAAGTACCATTGCGCTCATGAGCTTGGAGCTCTTCCATGGCTGCCTCTCTCCACTTGTTAGCATCTGGGCGCCTCATAGCGTCTGCAAACGACGTAGGTTCAGCAGAATCACCAAAGTGGGCCATTTGATCACCATCTGCCTCAGAATCACTGTCACTGTCAATGGCAGGAGTGGGTTCTCTGTGTTGAACCCACCACTCTCCAGGTGGTTTCTTAGCCCTAACAGGACGTCTGAGAGCAAGAGGCATATCAGGAGATGGTGAACGATGAAGAGGTTGGTCTGGGAGTACAGGAGGCTGATTTACAGGAGGTTCTGGATCAAGGTCCAAATGAGGCCCATTGTCAGGCAATGGCTGAGGCTGCTGAAGCGCAGCTGGTGGGCCCATATCTCCCCCTGGACCTGGTGCAGGGACATCCTCAATCAGGCCCAATGGCATGGATAGCGCAGGTGGAGTAGGAGGTGGAGGTGGAGGTGGGACATTGTCAGAAGACCTCTTCAAGCCAGGGAAGTAGCGCTCATCAAAATCAGCTCTCTCAGAGATAACAGTGCGCTTGGTGGTAGGATTGTAGAACTTCCATCCCTTGTACCCCTCAGGGTAACCAATGAACACACATTTCTCCATATGAGAGCCAAAGACGCCCCTCTTGTCCTTTTGTACATGCACATAGGCAGTACAGCCCCAAACGCGAAGGTGAGACATGTCAGGCTTGCGTCCATACCACAGCTCAAAGGGAGTGGCATGGGCCACTGCATCAGTGGGACACCTGTTCCAGACATGCACCAAAGCGGACAGACATTCACCCCAAAAGCTATTAGGCAATCCAGACTCTGATAACATGGCAGTGATACGCTCAGTCAGAAGTCTGTTTGCTCGCTCTGCCACACCGTTCTGCTGAGGACGATTCCTGGTGGTATGCTGTCTCACAATCCCATGGTCATCTGTGAATTGCTCAAATTCCTTGGACATGTACTCTCCCCCTTTGTCATCACGCAGAGCCTTGATTTTGCGCTCCAATTGAGTCTCAGCATAAGCCTTGAATCTCTTGAAAGCATCAAAGACATCTGACTTGGCCTTGAGAGGCACAACAACACGGAATTGACTGTGATCATCAATGAAGGTGACCCAGTAGCGATATTCAGACAATGAGAACCCTGTAGGACGAAGATTTTGAATCTGATGCATGCCTTCGTCAATTCTGGTCATGAGAGACTGCAGGGACTCGTCCTCCTTCTTTCTAATAGAGAAGAAGTCGTCATAGGCGTTAAATCTCGTCCCAGGCTTCTTAGAGACGTGCACAATGGCCAGTTTCTCCCAGATCTTGACAGGATCATCAATGATGCCATCAAGATGGATGCGCTGCTCTTTGGTGACATTGAGGTATAATGCACCAGCAGCCTTTTCAGCTCTCAACTCCCATTTCTCTATTGCTTCAGCGTCAGTCCCAGGACACTTTTCAGCACCAGAGACAAGCCTCCACAGTCCCTTGGTCATCAACCAAGCTTGCATTTCACCACTCCACTGGGGGTAGTTAGTGCCAGACAAGGGATGGAACTTTGGGTCAGAGTCAGACATGATGGGTGTTGTTTAAGACGATAGAGCAAAGATAAATGATTTAGGAGACGGCTATAGGCGATTGAACAGTGGCAAAGGCGATGGGCAACAGTAGGAGGCGAGCAGATAAGATGGTGAGGCGGTAGAGAGAGGATATGGAGAGGGTCAGAAAGCGCAAGGATAGGTCCAAATAGGGTCCAAAAAGCGTCCAAAAGCGATCCAGGAGGGTGCTAAGGCTTCCTAGTGCTGCTACAGGGTTACGCCTGTGTTCCCCTTTCAATACCACACTGATATTAACAGAGAAATCGCCTCGAGACAGTGTTGGTTAATAGGGCTTGTATATGAGTCAACAAAGTGACTTAAGCTCCCCAAACACCGCAGACTGAGAGAGGCTCTAGGCAACAGCAAACTGAGGCAATGCAAGCGAGCTTCACAGTCTATAGGCTTGTTCTATCTGATAATGGACAGAGTAGAGAAGATTGGAGCTTTATGCACACACCAGATATGCCAAAAAGCGAAAAATAGGGCAAAAAGTCGAAAATGATGCAGAGACAGATAGGATGGATGGATTGCCCCCTAATCAGAGGTATATGGAACATTTATATAGAGCAATAGATGGCCCAAATATCACAACAAGTGAAGCACAGGATGTGGAGATATGCAATAGGGGTGCAATAGGGGTGAAAGTGCCAAAAATGCGAACTTCACAGAGGGTGATGGAGTGGATGGATTGTCCCCAAATTGAGGGTGTAGAGTGCGATAGTATAGGGTACTAGATGGCTGAAATAGGGCCAAGATCCGAGCACAGGAAGTGGAGATATGGAGTAGGGGGCCAAAAGGTGATCAAATGATGATGAAGGCTCACAGAAAGATCCAGCTCAAATCCGACCGCTCTGACAGGTCTCCTAGGGTTATTTAGGCCGTAGAAGACGATGATAGAAGTATGGGGACGATCAGATAAGGATTGGATGAGATATGATGCAGATAAGACCAAAAAAGCGTCCAAAATGGGGGTAACTTGCAACAAGGAGTTGTTGTTGGAGATCAGGATGAGATCAGAGTAATCTGAGATGATGGATGGGATAATAGGAGTCCCAGAAGACGATGGTTACGATGGATAAGCAGTAGGACGCTTGGATGGTGAGATATGAGGTCAGGAAGATGGCTAGAGCACAGGGCTCATAACCTATTAAGAACAAAGCTTGAAGGAAGTGTCTAGCCACTTGCTGAGAGCAATCAGGGACTGGAAACTAGAGTCCAATGTGAGTAACTATATTATTAGAGAGTATGACAGGTATACAGTACCTAGAGTCCAATGTGAGTAACTAGAGAATAGGAAGCATTGGACTCTGCAGTACTGTCCGATGTTTTGTAAACAAAGGTAAACAAAGGAGCCACAAAGGCGGAATAATAGAGAACACAATCAATACTGAATGGTAGAGCAATAGATAGAGAAAGGAATGAAAGTATAGAGGTAGCACAAAGGTGCAGAATCACCAAAACTAACAAGCAGGCTCCTGACGCACAAACTGTAGTGCTCAGAAGGACTCTAATTGAAAGGGATGACAATGACTTCAAAAGTAGGAAGTGACAATGACAGCAGTTGACAGTGGTAGAAGTGGGAAGTGTTGTGACCACACTGGATCACAAGTAGCAGAGTAGTGAACTTGAGAGTAGAGAAGAAGTCTGGATTGGAGTTCTTGTTTTTTTTACAAGGTAAAATACAGGGGTTTATATAGTAAAAGAGAAGTAGGCTATGCACAGTATAGCTGTGCAAAAAGAATGAGAAAGAATATGAAGGAAGGAATGTACGCTGACAAATCCTGTGTAGGTAGTACAGGATAAGATTGTCAAAAAAAGGAAAAAAAAGGGATAGAACAATGAATGCTGTGAGTAATGTCACAGGTTTGTACAGCCATAAAGTAAAGTCCAATAGCAAAAAGAGAGCAGGAAAATCATGATGTCATGAGAAGATGCAGTAAAAAAAAGGCAAGGCAAAACACTATCAGTATCAACACAGTTCCTTTATTGTCAGTCAGGCATTCTAAAAAAATATGTGTCCATAAAAATGATTCAAAAATCAAAAATAATCGCACTGTAAATGAATGTTCTGCTGAAAAAAAAGAAACTGGAGCCACCGGTCCACCACCTAGTCCAAATCTGACAGTTCCATGGCCTTACCAATGGACTGGTTGTGTTGGACCACCTGATCAAACAAGGGAGGGAGAGGAGTAGTTCCAATTTGGAACAAGTGAGTCCCAGGCAGCATGTGGTAGGTGTAGCTGTAGCGAAGACGATGGACAAAAGATAAGTGTACCCAAGTGAATGGGACAGCAATGAACATGGGCGATGCAAGGGGATGAACCTTCTCCAGCTCAAAAACTACCCACCCACGCTCCAACCAGGCAAGACGAGCGACCGATGTTTTGATAGTATATGATGGCAGATCGACGTCATGAAGATGGACCTATTGCCCTATTTGGACCGGCCACCGGGGCTTTGCTGACATCAGCAGTGGCACGTGGTAGTCATCGGATCGGCGACGGAAGCGGATAGGAAGTGGTGACATCAGAAATGGTGGGGGTGCAAATAAGATGAGGAGGAGGAGGGTGGAGGTGACAAACAAGTGGATTAGAATGGGGACCCAGAAACGACCGTCAGGTGAGAATAAAAAGGAGAGGAAGGGGTCCATGGTGGGGCTAGGCAAAGGAAGGGGAATAAGGGAAACGACAAAAGCGAGGGTGCAATGCAATGTGTAGCCAGTGGCGACACAAAAATTTGCCGAAATGCCGAAACGCGGAAAGTACCGGATGGAAAAGCAAAGGTGAGCGTGACTGGATTGCCTAATAGAGGTGATGCTGATCAGCCACAAGTTCAAAAAAGGCAATATTAATTACTATTCCACGTGGCACTGTGCCTGTGTGGCGCAAAGGCGAGTTTTTTTGAATATTTGCTTCGTTATTGACACCTGTCCATGCTACCAATCAACTTTGGTGCATGACACCGTCCTCAACGTCAATTTGCAAAGATGATGGTCCAACAATACTCGCTGCGCAGGCCCACAGGAGGTCCTACATCACAGTTGGTCAAGCCACTGTCTCTCAGACGTTCTACGGTGCCCAGTTCCACCACAGATGGCAATAGAGAGGACTCAAATTCTGGATGTGGATCCATTGTTCCCTCCTCAAAGACAACATCTAGTGCCAAGTCAACTTTGCACAGGAAATCCAACCATCAAGCTTCTATGTCAGAGGATTGTGATTTCTCCCAGGCGCCATATACTCAGCCCAGGACTACAAGTTCTGGAACCTCCTTGGATGTGGCGGCTAGTTTGGGCCGCCAACAAGAGAGGGACCATAACTAGGAGGAAGAATTTCTCCAGATCTTGTCCCATCAAGTAAAACGGCTCAAGCAATATGCAAAGAAAGCTATCCACAGAACATGGTGTAGCTGAGGAAAAGCTACATGATTTTATAGATGTATTTCATTTTTTGTATTTTATTTCAATACTAGAGTGCTCCCTTTACAGTTTGGTGGTTTTTACTTCATGCTTCTTGATATCCATGCTTCTATTCTGCAGCAAGACCATGCAAACCATATTTGCGAGCTGGAGAAGCAACTCAGTATGAAAGATTTTGAAGTAAGTCACAGTTTTAATTGGTGATAGTGATTACTGACACTTGTGAGACAGGTCAAACTCAAGGGCCAAATCATTGTATGTCTACTGTCCCCTAGCATCACAGCTTATGTGACAGAAATGCACAGACATGTTATGGTTCACCCCTATTTTCTTTGCACATCATAAGCTTACTCTTTTTTGCAGACACTTATTCAGCAACATTGTGAACTCTTCAAAATCAATCCGCTGGTTTTTGAAAATAAAGGACTGTACAATATTCTAAGCAAGCTTCTGACAAAGATTTTGTCGTCCGTTTGGGGAACAATCAAGAAGGATGTAAGTTTGAACGTTCTCTTCATTCATGACTTACTAATATTTTATCAGTTAATGAAGTTGATCCGCTTGAAACTATCCATTATAGATGCTATCAAACCTATAACAAACAAAGGTATGGAGGTAGACTCATCCCATTGGATCCAATTTGCTATTTTGGTATATTTATTTTTTACATTCAGAACTACTTCTCAAAAACCATTCCAGCGATGCTGTCTTCATATTTTCCTGATTGATACATCTAACTATGACAAAATATTGGTTGACAAGCTTTATTCTCCTCACATGATATGTTTCATGCACCCGGAGATCCGCAGGAAGCTTGAGAATGAATTGGATATTGATATTGACCAGCTTGAGAGGGAGATGAATGAGGGAGAAGAATACGAGGATTTGAACTCCAACCATGATGGGGGGGACTTCAGAGAACAAGGTATGGATGGCATTTGGTGTGATAATGATGATAACCACGAAGAAAAGAGTCAACAGTGATAATCAAGATGACAATATTAGGGAGTTGGATGACAATGACAATTGAGAACATAAGGAGAATGACAACGATGAAGAGAGCAACACTCCAGAAATTGACTCCAAGTCATCTGGTTTTGGTCTTGACGGAACCCCGGTTGTCTGGACCAAGGTTAAGTATTGAAGATTTGTCAACTTCTTGCTTGATTTAATTCGGAAATGGGCAGGAGAGATATCTTGCAACGGTCAAGGTTTTGAAGATTGCTATTGCACGTATGTACCACACTTTAACCATAGTACCGGAGCTTATACATTAAACAGTATTATAATGGAGTATTTCCAGCAAGATCTTCTTGAACTTCCTGGACGCCGCAAGGTCTCTGGTTCACTTGTAGTCTCGCAGCCTGAATGGCAGGATACTATCCAGAAAGCTCTTCTGTGGTAAAGTCCTTGTCATTCATGTTATATTTACATTCCATGTTGCTCGTAATGCTACCTGTATAGTCTCATGATCGTAATATACTGCTATTTTATACTTTTTCAGTTTTTGCACCTCTGAGTAATTAACATATGAAAAATACAGATGCATTCTAATATTTGGCCAGTGTCTATCTAGATATATATTGAACATGTGGGTGCCATATACTGGCAATATTCTTTGCCTTGTTGGTTTGCATATCTTACTGAGATATATGCACTATATATGCCTAGTTATGTATCAGCTATATCTCTATGAGTGACAGAAAACTGATATCCCAAACAATATCCCAGCGGTCAAAAAATCATGTCACAAGCTCACTCTGACGACATTGATTCTATATCACTCAAGGCCATAGCTTCTATATATGTTATATACAATGACACTTTGTAGCGGGAAAAGGATTGCTAGCATATATTGCCGATATTTCCCGGACACAGTCTATTTAAGATATCGCTGATATGGTTTACCCGACTGGCCGTGTACTGTACGTCCGCGACCTTAAGTGACTGTCCCCAGTCCAGTCGCTATTGCCTATATACAGGCAGTTTGTGCCCCTGTGACTGGGGGAAATGACCAATTTTACTCTTGAATAATATTGTGAAAAAATGCTATTCAAAGACAAAATTTACATACAATTTTTTGATAGATAAAATAGTGAAAAAATTTGTACTTATTAACAACTTTTTAGTATTTATGCTCACATTGTTTTAAAGGAAATAATGGTGTAAATATCTGAAATTTATCTCAGGTAAAAATTCTAAGTAAAGTTAAGAATCATAGATAATTTTCATTGGTTGTCATCATGATTTTTCTGCAGAGATATTATTGACTAAATGATGTTCAAAATCAAGATTTTCATCCCACTCTTATTATGAATTTTAACACTATGTAATCACAATATTTCTGACTGACACTTCTGAAATGTTTTACTGAAAATAAAACATTAAAAATACAGCTCTCATTCAAAATTTTGACTCTTAAAACATGATGTATTTTAGCTACATCTTTTAATATGTTTTAGCACACAAAATTAAAACTTTTTCATACAGATGAAATTTTAATTTATCTGCCTTGTTTGTCTAGTATAAATTGAAAGTACATTATGAATTTACCTTTTTTTTTCATATCTGTTTTATTCTCTTGTGCCACAAGGTTAAATTATCAAGTTTCACAGTTTAGAAAACCAATGTTAATTTTTTATTTGCTTCCATTTATTTTACAATTTTCATTTATCATGGACCTTTTCTACAAGAGAAATACTAAATAAAATACAATACTTACTGACAACTTTAATATCAACTGTTGCTATTATGCAATAAACAGTTGCATAGTACTGTTAAAGGTGTTAAAAGTAAGCAATTCAATTATTTCATAATTTTATCTGCATGTGTTCACAATAGTTTTACAATTTTATCTGCATATGTTCATAATGATTTCACATTATTATCTGCACATATCCATGACATCAAATTTTGAAGAGACTCTATAGTTGAGGCTCCTAAAGGAGCTTCAGACAGCAGCAAGGTGAAAGCCACAAGCAGCTTCAGCAGGAACAAAGTATTAAGCAACTATCCAGAGAGGACATAAAAGCCCCAAGTAGCTTCAGTTAGTATCAAGGCATTGAATTCAGGGAGCTTCAAACCAGCAAACATGAAGGCCCAAAGTAGCTTTAGAAGGCAGAAAAGTGTTAACTGACAATCTAGAGAGCCTTAGCAAGCACCAATGAGTTTCAGTGGGCATTAAGTATTAAGAACAAAGCTTAAAAGAAGTGTCTAACCACTTGCTGAGAGCTATCAGGGACTGGAACTAGAGTCCAATGTGAGTAACTAGATTATTAGAGAGTATGACAGGTATACAGTACCCAGAGTCCAATGTGTAAGGACCATTTTATTATTTTCTTATCTTCTCTATGTCTTGGTTCTCGAACACCTTTCCCATTACATCTCTGGCTCTAGGGCTAGAGGTATTATTTGCCATCTTACTTCTCATAGCCCTCACAGGCTTTCTTAACCACCGTTACCACTTTATATCACAGATCAGAGACTGGGTATCACTCCTAGCCAGCCAGCATAATGGGTAGGAACTGGTAGTAGGCATCTCGCCAACCAGCTCCAAGCCCCATTAAGGCCTGGATATACTAATAAACGCTTTGATCAGGATCGTACCTCATCATGAGGATACGGTTCATAAACAAGCGTGACAAACATCTATTATTAGTACAATTCTCTCACCCGCTGATTAATCAAGTTAAAGTTGTACAATAGTTGTTTTCTTTTTCTTATTGGACGATTTATTCCTCAGACCACTTTTTGTTTACTCTCCTTTCGGTCTGAGGGACGGACAGTTAGCTATATAAAGCCTTACATATTCATGTATAGTTCCTTAGTTTTCTATTATTGAATTTACCCGCTGTCATGCACCAAAGTTGATTGGTAGCATGGACAGGTGTCAATAACGAAGCGAATATTCAAAAAGACTCGCCTTTGTGCCACACAGGCACAGTGCCACGTGGAATAGTAATTAATATTGCCCTTTTTGAACTTGTGGCTGATCAGCACCACCTCTATTAGGCAATCCAGTCACGCTCACCTTTGCTTTTCCATCCGGTACTTTCCGCGTTTCGGCATTTCGGCAAATTTTCGCGTCGCCACTGGCTACACATTGCATTGCACCCTCGCTTTTGTCGTTTCCCTTATTCCCCTTCCTTTGCCTAGCCCCACCATGGACCCCTTCCTCTCCTTTTTATTCTCACCTGACGGTCGTTTCTGGGTCCCCATTCTAATCCACTTGTTTGTCACCTCCACCCTCCTCCTCCTCATCTTATTTGCACCCCCACCATTTCTGATGTCACCACTTCCTATCCGCTTCCGTCGCCGATCCGTTGACTACCACGTGCCACTGCTGATGTCAGCAAAGCCCCGGTGGCCGGTCCAAATAGGGCAATAGGTCCATCTTCATGACGTCGATCTGCCATCATATACTATCAAAACATCGGTCGCTCGTCTTGCCTGGTTGGAGCGTGGGTGGGTAGTTTTTGAGCTGGAGAAGGTTCATCCCCTTGCATCGCCCATGTTCATTGCTGTCCCATTCACTTGGGTACAGTTATCTTTTGTCCATCGTCTTCGCTACAGCTACACCTACCACATGCTGCCTGGGACTCACTTGTTCCAAATTGGAACTACTCCTCTCCCTCCCTTGTTTGATCAGGTGGTCCAACACAACCAGTCCATTGGTAAGGCCATGGAACTGTCAGATTTGGACTAGGTGGTGGACCGGTGGCTCCAGTTTCTTTTTTTTCAGCAGAACATTCATTTACAGTGCAATTATTTTTGATTTTTGAATCATTTTTATGGACACATATTTTTTTAGAATGCCTGACTGACAATAAAGGAACTGTGTTGATACTGATAGTGTTTTGCCTTGCCCTTTTTTTACTGCATCTTCCCATGACATCATGATTTTCCTGCTCTCCTTTTGCTATTGGACTTTACTTTATGGCTGTACAAACCTGTGATATTACTCACAGCATTTATTGTTCTATCCCTTTCTTTTCTTTTTTTGACAATCTTATCCTGTACTACCTACACAGGATTTGTCAGCGTACATTCCTTCCTTCATATTCTTTCTCATTCTTTTTGCACAGCTATACTGTGCATAGCCTACTTCTCTTTTACTATATAAACCCCTGTATTTTACCTTGTAAAAAAAGAACAAGAACTCCAATCCAGACTTCTTCTCTAATCTCAAGTTCACTATTCTCTGCTACTTGTGATCCAGTGTGGTCACAACACTTCCCACTGCTACCACTGTTAATTGCTGTCATCGTCACTTCCCACTTTTGAAGTCATTGTTATTCCTTTTGATTAGAGTCCTTCTGAGCACTACAGTTTGTGTGTCAGGAGCCTGCTATCACTGGGAACCTCATCACCTCGTCATCCTCGTCGTTCTCAAACCTACCTTGTGCTACCATTAGCAAGGTAGTGCTCGTCTATACTCGCCACAAAGCACCTATCTTCCTATAAATTCAACTATCCCTCCTCTTCAAAACCCACACTCATACACCTCTGGGTTTTACTTTGAAGGATCCTCATATATACCACCCCACGAACAACCAGAGCACCCACTGTTCTAGGAGGCAAAGCCCATAAACAAGTTCCGTGGAATCTGGGAGGATTGTGTGTTAGTTTGTTTTTGTGTGTGGTTTTCTAACAATAATTCTCATCATCGACAACGGGTGAATGTTCTGTTGGAAAAACAACTGAAGGCATCAGCAAACTTGGGATGATTAGTGAGCAAATTTGACAATGCTGTTTGTTCCATTGTTTATTTGTTCACATGTTATTTTTGGCAAAATGTCAGTATCATCGAGCTGGAAACTACAAAATGTAAAATAGAAATACAAGAAAAACTTATAATGGGCGTACATTGAATTGAGTCTCGAAAAATTATGGCTTGCTTGAGTGAGTTGATCGGTACAATGGTAGGGTAGTACCACCAGATGCAGGTAGTTGGGCAAATCTGTTATTATAAATGGGGATAGGGTGAGCCAGTTGGGAGAATGCAAACAGGGGAGGGATTGCGGGTGGTGGTAACGCTCCGTGGGACATGTAGGAGGGGGAATGTAGTGGTGTGTGCAAAGTGGATGAATACAGGCCAGGAGGGTGATTCTGCATTGGCCGCAGCTAGAGAGGCTGGAGATGAACAGAGGACAAACCAGGTTGCAAAAGAGGTATAAAAACAGGGGAGTGTTGTGCTTGGGATGGAATGGGGGAGTAGAGCGCCTGGGATTGCGTGAGGGAGTACTGTATTTGGGATGGTGTGGGGGAACATCTTGCTTGGGATGGCACAGGGGAGTACTGCACTTGGGATAGCGTGGGGGAGTAATGTGCTTGGAATAGCGCAGGGGAGTAGCACGGTTGAGGTGGCACCGGGGGAAAGAGTGCTTGGGATGGCATGTGTGAAGTGGATGGGTATGGGCCAGGTGGTGGTTGATGCGGCTGGAGATGGACAGAGGATAAACCAGGTTGCGAGGAGGATATAAACGCGGAAGAGTGGAGTGCTTGGGATGGTGTGCGCAAAGTGGATGGAAACGGGCCAAAGGACGTACCAGGTTGCAAAGAGGATGCAAACACTTGAGATGGTGCTGGGGGTGAGTGTTACAATTAACATACCAGCACCTACTTACGCTTCACTTTTGTACTTCTACTTTTATTTTCCAAGTTACATGACCAGTCATGTGACTATTTACTTTACTTTTCATTTTCGGACCTTTCCTTTAAATTTCATTCTCTGCTTTAACCTTGTACTGTAGTTTTCACACTGTGCCATGTGGCACTTCCCCTTGTAGTTCAAACTCCACCTTTCTCGTGCGGTGCTGCCTTTAGTCTTATTTTAGATACAAGTATCTCACGCAGTGGAGCTGGTCACACAGGCTAGGCCCCATGACATCGGCAGCCACTGCCTCTAGCAACTGTACAGTACATATGTACAAACAAACATGTATTCAGTATATATACAGGAGCAATACATGGGGAAGGACTCAGTGAGTCCTCCTGTTGTCTAGCACAACTAACTCACTGCAGCCTAAGGGGTAACCACTCCCTATCATCTTCTTTATAGTGTGTTCCTGTGTGCGCCAGAGTAACTAACTCTTGGTTGTTACAGTGAGAGTGCTTGGGATGACACAGACCATACAGGCGCACATTTCTTATGTTGCTTGCGGGCAATCTTTGGCTTGTTTGGTTGATGGTCAAAGGCCAGTTGTAGGTTGTTGGTGTTAGCAGTACCATTTTCTGTGTTCTCCACTGCCTCACTGGTACCATTTTCTACGTTCTCTGCCGCCTCACTGGGACTGTTTGCTGACTTGGTGTTTTCCATTTGCTGAACAGCCACTTTTTGGACCTCTTCAATGTTGGTGATGCGGAGAGGGGTACTACGCAAACTCTCGGGGAGGGCCATATAGATGTGCTCATAGTTGTGGATCGAGAAAGAGTTAAGGAGGTACCTTGAGGTGTTTTTGTGCCTGATAATGGCTTTTGTCCTGATGCTCCGAGTACGTTCCTGTTGCAGATGTATATGAGATGTATCAACGCATTTAGAGTCAATACAATTATGCTGGATATTAACAGCACAAATAATGTTCTGTAGTTCTAGTAAGATACAGGTATAAATTTTAATATGAAAGTTGACTTACTTCGCTAGAAGTAACAATTTCTTCATCAAGCAGGTCCAAGCACAAAACTTGCAGCAAAGGATGCAGGGCAGGCGAGAACAACAGTAGTTAAATTGAGATACATTCAATTGCTTTTGTGTCGCTTTAAATCAAGACTTCATGAATTTGGCCAATACATGGCTATAGAAAATCAATGGATGAGTGTGAAATTTCCAACTAACACAACTTCTTACCTTATTTTCAACAGGATGGTAGAATATGATGTGGTTATCCACCGACACATTATTGCCCACCTTTATTATCAAAGACTTTCCCCTGTAAAGTGTGAGTCCAGGACGTTCCTTGATGTTTAGCAGTACTGCCGCGCAGCGGGACTTCTTCCAAGTGATGGTGTCCTTCTTTCCACCGATTTTGAGAATAATGCCAGTACCTACAAGTGAGAGAGGCATCAGGATTGGATCACTTTAATAAAAAGGGCTTACCTGGCTCAGGTGAATCACAACTTGGTAATCCAAGTAATTTAGCCTGATGTGGATGAGTTTCCATGTACCCAAGCACCTCTGAGCCCCCCCAAACCCACGTCTTATTTACAGTGTGATACCAGTAACCGCCTGTAGCAATGTGTTTGATGGTATCCTGGTGAGCAAATATATGACAAGTGTCCTTACTTGGCGCCTGTTGATTGCTAAAAATACACAAGAGCCTGAAAATATGGTTGAACAATTCATAACGTGTTGTTTGATGGACTCGAGGCGCATTTGGAAGATATCGAGTAGCTTGTTTTTCTCAAGAAGAAAGATTGTTTGAAACCAGACATATTTCACAACTCCTAATAAAACTGTATGCAATATTTCCGTAGGCGTATCCATATGAATATCAAGGCCTGTCCCAGTGTGAGGTGTGCGTACAACAAACAGACCGCATAAAACTCACCTTCCATGCCAAGGAGTGGATTGATCACATCCTTGTATTTGAGGCCTTGCATCAGCTCTTCAAACTCTTTTTCCAACGAGGCTTGTATTTCTACTTCTGGTACAACTCGCTGTCCTGCTTCTTGTTTTCTTAACTTTTTTCCCCATTTTGACCACTGTCTGAATAATTCTTGCTGATGTTTGATCACTCACACCTTTGGAAGCTGTCGATACCTTAATTTTTTCAGTTGCACCGGATTTGAAGGGACTATCAAATTGGCAACAGATCTTCTCCGCTGTTTTTTCTGGGGTATGCAAGGCCCCTGGCTATTGTAACATTAGTGTAAGAGAGAGAGAGAGAAATTGTAACCGCAATGTACATACCACAAATAAACTATTGTACCCTGCTTCGGATTTTTTGTATTTATTCATGCCACCTACTTTGCATATTTGACAGAAGTAGTTGCAACCTAGCCCTGCGTGACTACACTCCTCCGCCTGCATCAGATTGTCTCCTGCAATGAATAGACCATAAGGGATGAGCATAACTTCTTGCTCATCCCTACAGTCCCAAGCGATGATCCAGTTTCTGCTGTTTTACTGGTTTTTGTTAGTTTAAGTAGTCCGAACTCTAAGCCATGCAAACATACCATATCGGATCCTTCATCACCCGCATCAACTCCATTGGTGCTGCATGAGGAGAGGATGATACAAAACAAACAAAAAACTCCTTTTTGAGCAGCTCGCGAGGCAAATTTGCATTTGACATGTAGATAGTATGGTGTTTATTCCACTGTTTTGAGATATTGCCAGAGACATCATCCATAAAAATGGTTAATGGCACAGAGTACACTATTTGGCCGTTGGCCTTCTGGCAAAGTGGATGTGGCATGAGCTCTGCATATTTTTTAGATGATTCTGTGAAATAATGAGTATAATAGATGGGGAAAATAAAGTGTATGTAAATTAAACACACCCATGAGTCTGCAAGATAATTCACCTTCATGCAAAAGAATGTCTTTGAATAAGCGAATAAATGCCGAAGTCGGAATGATTTCTTTTTCGTCATTTACGATAAAACCTGCTTCAGTGCGCTTGACAGGACAACCCAGAGCATAGAGCTCTTTATCTGTAGGCGCATTGTTGTCCGTAGACGGGTAAGATGCTAAGAAAAACTGTTCTGGGATAAAATACCTGCCCAAATTTTCTTGAAGGAGCTTGTTGATAAAATAAATCTTATCCAGAACACGAGCTGCTGGAGGTGACTGCATCTGTGTTAGTAGTTTCTCGCCATTGAAGACTTCAGACATCCCGCTTCCACCATCTTCAGGATAGTCTTGCATGGCAAAGCGGGTGAGCGGATTTGCGTAGTCCTAAGATCATTTGTTAGTAATTTGGATTTGTCACTTAATGCAGTTACCTTTGCAATAGCTTTACCGATGTCGTTCATATAGAATATATTGCCCAATTGTGAAGTGACCCCGTCCGTAATGTTCCCAAGAAGTTCAGAAACTCGTTTGCTGCATTTTTTGATAGAATAGAGTGAGGGTACATTTTGGGCACCAAGTTCTTTTGCCCAGTTTAGTATGGCATGTTTCTGCACATCTGAGAATGGAATCCGTGCAGATCCAAATAAAAGGGCTGATAAAAAATGCTTAAACTAAATGAGTACAGAGCCGGTAATTGAAAAGAACTTCCTACCGCTTTTGATGGCCATGGACAATATGGATTATCCAGAGATACTTTGGTCCCAGTGCACAGTCCAGTACTTGAGGACAACAATGGAATCTCCTCAGCTAATGTCATATTTAGCAAAGAGAAATAAGATTGAAATGTACTGACTTACACGGCAATTTGATCCCAAAGTTTGATTCAAAGCCGTCATTGAATCTGATTTCATTTTGAGGAGGAAGAGGGGTTGGATATAGAAAAGTACCGGCCTTAAGTGACTGTTGCAGCTCTTCAAATAAATCCACACTATTATTTACCCTGATATTGTATATCCGATTGTCTTGGTCTGGCTGCCAGAGCTCCAATAAAAAATAGTATTTGTATTCTTCTGGTGGTGCTGAGTTAGAAGAGCTTGAAGGCAAATTAGATTTTTTGTGCGCAACAGGTTGGGGAGAGCGGGAAACTTGTGGAATCTCCAAGTCTGAATTGTCATCTATCATGTCTTCACTTCTATTAAACCAAAAGCTGTTGCGCCCCTGATAAATGAACAGATTGGATACTGAACATGCTCCAGAGCAGAGGAAGTCAATGTGACGGCTGTGAATACCACTTTCCAAATGTTTCTTGACTACCCTGATATCCATAGTCCGGAGCTCTCCTGCCTTCAACGGGCAAACAGTGCAAACAACACATTTTTTGCGCAAGTTGCAGTATTGGAAGACTGTGAAAATAGTCACTAGCGGTAAATAATCATACAAATAAACTTACCATTTCCATCTATCAGCCTTTTGTTCTCATTTTGCCTCATCTCATCTTTAGTTTCTGACTCGAAGGAGTTGATTGCGTGAGTTGAAGATTAATGATCACTGTGATGACCCAGAGACGCCACCCACTGATCAACACAGTTACGTGTGTGCTCAAACCCGAGTACAGTGCGTTGTTCCTTCTTTGAAATTTCTCACCACCCAAGCATGGATTCACCAGTGAGTGAACACAAAAGCGTTCAAACTTCAAACCTCTTCCCGGCAATTCAGTTCCACGAGTCCAAAGACGCAGCGCTGCAGCCTTTGCTTCTCACCATATGTTTCCCTGGTGCTGTCCCAGGTTATCTTGCTCACAATGACATTGTAAGTCCTTGTTCCTCATTTCTGAAAAATACAGTCTAATAGACCGTTTTATTTTATTTTCATTTTTATGGCCAGTTGAAGTCTCGGTGTCTTTGGGTGGAAAGTGCAGCCTTTTCACCAAACCTGTGATCAACGCCATTACGTGGGCAGGGCATGAGTTAGACTCCTTGCATTCGGGCGAGGCAAGTTTTTTTTATTTTTTCAAATACACCCCAAATACACGCCGGATGATGGCAGACCTATTACACGAGTTCAGAACAATCATATTCCACTGTTTCCGTCAATCAACCTTCCACCATTTCTACCGACCAACCTTCCGTTACGTTCCTCCCCCTCCCTTTGTCTTTCGACTTCTTAAATCTGTCACATTGGACCACGCTCCATAAAAACATACAGAGCTGGCTTGTTACATTGTCTACCCAGTTGCAGGAGTAGACATGGGGTCGTGATGCTTTCTGGCTAGCATTTGTCGCTGCCCACCCGCAATTTCTGAATAGTAAGTGGCCGCATTGGGACGCCCGGATTCCGCTGGAGGGCACATTTGTGGAGGATTGGCTTGCCGGTCATGTGATGTGATACACAAATGGCAAGGTAATTAAAAGAAGAAATGAACTGCTTGAATTCATTTGGTGTTAATTTAGTCGACATATATCACTGTTTTATATTTTTCCTCTTGTTTCAACGGACTGACCCAGGGCTTTTTTTGCGGCAATGTTATCGAGTTTTTCTAATTTGTAGGCGTTATACTCCCTCGTTGTCACTTGAAAACTTTGTTGTACTACTGTACTGATGACGGTGTCCCAGTAGTTTTTTCCCCTGTCGCTTTGATATCCGAATGATGACTTTGCTTTTGAATTTGGATTTACAACCTTGACTTGATATTTTGTGTACAAGTCTCTACAGTTGCCACTTTTGCCCGTTCAAAGACCTATTCACCAGCTTCAAAATGATACACCCAGAACCTATTCGAGCAGCTGGAGGTTCACCCTTAAAAGCTATAGGTTGGTGCAATGTAGTAATATGTCTGCCAAACGGAACAAAGAGCACTATCATCACATTAAAAGATGCAATATATGTACCTGAAATGTTCTCCACGCTAATATCCTCGAGCCATATGGACAAGGCCGAATATGTAATTCACATAGAAGGAGGCCTATGTCAGATCCTCTCACCCAAGCCAAAATGCCGTATTATAGCTTGTGTCCCAGCGATAAAGGGACTATACCAAGTGAATTAAACTCTATCAAATGAAATGTTAGCAGCAAATAAAACTAGCGTAGTCACTATGACGGTTAATCAGCTCCACAGAGCAATGGGTCATATAGGACATTCAGCTGCCAAACACCTAATATCCTTTGGTATGGCCGAAGGAATAATCCTTGACAGAAGTGTTGACATAATGTTCTGTAATGCCTGCGCTAAGGCCAAAGCACATTGTATCCCTTTCCCCAAAGAATCTTATACGCGCGCAACAAAATATGGCCACCAAATCCACTCTGACCTGTGGGGACCTGCATCAGTTGAAGACATAGGGAAGAAGTATGTACTCACCCTAACGGACGACTTCTCACAAGAAAGCCATGTCTTCATGCTGCAAAATAAAAACTGCATGCTGTCGATGATGAAAACTGTTGTTAGAAAAACCACACACAAAGACAAACTAACACACAATCCTCCCAGATTCCACGGAACTTGTTTATGGGCTTTGCCTCCTAGAACAGTGGAGTGGTCTGGTTGTTCGTGGGGTGGTACGTATAACAATCCTTCAAAGTAAAACTCAGTGACGTATGAGTGTGGGTTTTGAGGAGGAGGGATAGTTGAATTTATAGAAGGATAGGGGCTTTGTGGCGAGTAAAGACGAGCACTACCTTGCTAATCGTAGCACAAGGTAGGTTTGAGAATGACGAGGATGACGAGGTGACGAGGTTCCCAGTGATAGCAGGCTCCTGACGCACAAACTGTAGTGCTCAGAAGGACTCTAATCGAAAGGGATGACAATGACTTCAAAAATGGGAAGTGACGATGAGAGCAGTTGGCAGTGGTAGCAGTGGGAAGTGTTGTGATCACACTGGATCACAAGTAGCAGAGTAGTGAACTTGAGAGTAGAGAAGAAGTCTGGATTGGAGTTCTTGTTTTTTTTACAAGGTAAAATACAGGGGTTTATATAGTAAAAGAAAAGTAGGCTATGCACAGTATAGCTGTGCAAAAAGAATGAGAAATAATATGAAGTAAGGAATGTACACTGACAAATCCTGCGTAGGTAGTACAGGATAAGATTGTCAAAAAAAAGGAAAAGAAAGGGATAGAACAATGAATGCTATGAGTAATGTCACAGGTTTGTACAGCCATAAAGTAAAGTCCAATAGCAAAAAGAGAGCAGGAAAATCATGATGTCATGGGAAGATGCAGTCAAAAAAGGGCAAGGCAAAACACTATCAGTATCAACACAGTTTCTTTATTGTCAGTCAGGCATTCTAAAAAAAATATGTGTCCATAAAAATAATTCAAAAATCAAAAATAATCGCACTGTAAATGAATGTTCTGCTGAAAAAAAAGAAACTGGAGCCACCGGTCCACCACCTAGTCCAAATCTGACAGTTCCATGGCCTTACCAATGGACTGGTTGTGTTGGACCACCTGATCAAACAAGGGAGGGAGAGGAGTAGTTCCAATTTGGAACAAGTGAGTCCCAGGCAGCATGTGGTAGGTGTAGCTGTAGCGAAGACGATGGACAAAAGATAAGTGTACCCAAGTGAATGGGACAGCAATGAACATGGGCGACGCAAGGGGATGAACCTTCTCCAGCTCAAACACTACCCACCCACGCTCCAACCAGGCAAGACGAGCGACTGATGTTTTGATAGTATATGATGGTAGATCGATGTCATAAAGATGGACCTGTGGCCCTATTTGAACCGGCCGCCGGGGCTTTGCTGATATCAGCAGTGGCACGTGGTAGTCAACGGATTGGCGACGGAAGCGGATAGGAAGTGGTGACATCAGAAATGGTGGGGGAGCAAAGAAGACAAGGAGGAGGAGGCTGGAGGTGATGAGGAGGTGAACTAAAATGGGGATCCAGAAACGACCGTCGGGTGAGAATAAAAACGAGAGTAAGGGACCCATGGTGGGGCTAGGCAAAGGAAGGGAAGTGAAGGAAACGACAAAAGCGAGGGCGCAATGCAATGTGTAGCCAGTGGCGACACAAAAATTTGCCGAAATGCCGAAACGCGAAAAGTACCAAATGGAAAAGCAAAGGTGAGCATGACTGGATTGCCTAATAGAGGTGGTGCTGATCAGCCATAAGTTCGAAAAAGGCAATATTAATTACTATTCCACGTGGCACTGTGCCTGTGTGGCGCAAAGGCGAGTTTTTTTGAATATTTGCTTCGTTATTGACACCTGTCCATGCTACCAATCAACTTTGGTGCATAACACCGATAGCCTTTGCTTTCTGTGTCAAAACTCACAAAATGTCTTTTGTTTGCTCTGGAGTCGAGTTTCCCTGCATTTTTCATTTGTACAAATACGCGGCAGCCAAATGGATGAATATCAGATAGGTTTGGTTTGGTTTTATTCACCATTTCATAGGGTGTTTTATTTTCCAGTGCACAGGTAGGTGCTTTGTTCTTTATCCATACAGCATGCTTTACAGCTTCACTCCATAGGAATTTAAGAAGTCCACTGTCGACCAGTATAGTGCGAGAGAGTTTGATTATAGTCCAGTTGAGTCTTTTGGACACGCCATTCTGCTGTGGAGAGTTGTGTACGGTTAACTCTTGAGTGGTACCTCAAGACTTCAGGTGAGCATCAAATGCTTCACTTCTATATTCACCCCCTTGATCTGACCTGAGTACTTTGATTTTAGCACTGTTTTTCTGGGTTTCAAGCCAGGCTTCAAAATCAATGTACACTGTGAGCGTTGTCATGCACCAAAGTTGATTGGTAGCATGGACAGGTGTCAATAACGAAGCAAATATTCAAAAAAACTCGCCTTTGCGCCACACAGGCACAGTGCCACGTGGAATAGTAATTAATATTGCCTTTTTCGAACTTATGGCTGATCAGCACCACCTCTATTAGGCAATCCAGTCATGCTCACCTTTGCTTTTCCATTTGGTACTTTTCGCGTTTCGGCATTTCGGCAAATTTTTGTGTCGCCACTGGCTACACATTGCATTGCGCCCTCGCTTTTGTCGTTTCCTTCACTTCCCTTCCTTTGCCTAGCCCCACCATGGGTCCCTTACTCTCGTTTTTATTCTCACCCGACGGTCGTTTCTGGATCCCCATTTTAGTTCACCTCCTCATCACCTCCAGCCTCCTCCTCCTTGTCTTCTTTGCTCCCCCACCATTTCTGATGTCACCACTTCCTATCCGCTTCCGTCGCCAATCCGTTGACTACCACGTGCCACTGCTGATATCAGCAAAGCCCCGGCGGCCGGTTCAAATAGGGCCACAGGTCCATCTTTATGACATCGATCTACCATCATATACTATCAAAACATCAGTCGCTCGTCTTGCCTGGTTGGAGCGTGGGTGGGTAGTGTTTGAGCTGGAGAAGGTTCATCCCCTTGCGTCGCCCATGTTCATTGCTGTCCCATTCACTTGGGTACACTTATCTTTTGTCCATCGTCTTCGCTACAGCTACACCTACCACATGCTGCCTGGGACTCACTTGTTCCAAATTGGAACTACTCCTCTCCCTCCCTTGTTTGATCAGGTGGTCCAACACAACCAGTCCATTGGTAAGGCCATGGAACTGTCAGATTTGGACTAGGTGGTGGACCGGTGGCTCCAGTTTCTTTTTTTTCAGCAGAACATTCATTTACAGTGCGATTATTTTTGATTTTTGAATTATTTTTATGGACACATATTTTTTTTAGAATGCCTGACTGACAATAAAGAAACTGTGTTGATACTGATAGTGTTTTGCCTTGCCCTTTTTTGACTGCATCTTCCCATGACATCATGATTTTCCTGCTCTCTTTTTGCTATTGGACTTTACTTTATGGCTGTACAAACCTGTGACATTACTCATAGCATTCATTGTTCTATCCCTTTCTTTTCCTTTTTTTTGACAATCTTATCCTGTACTACCTACGCAGGATTTGTCAGTGTACATTCCTTACTTCATATTATTTCTCATTCTTTTTGCACAGCTATACTGTGCATAGCCTACTTTTCTTTTACTATATAAACCCCTGTATTTTACCTTGTAAAAAAAACAAGAACTCCAATCCAGACTTCTTCTCTACTCTCAAGTTCACTACTCTGCTACTTGTGATCCAGTGTGATCACAACACTTCCCACTGCTACCACTGCCAACTGCTCTCATCGTCACTTCCCATTTTTGAAGTCATTGTCATCCCTTTCGATTAGAGTCCTTCTGAGCACTACAGTTTGTGCGTCAGGAGCCTGCTATCACTGGGAACCTCGTCACCTCGTCATCCTCGTCATTCTCAAACCTACCTTGTGCTACGATTAGCAAGGTAGTGCTCGTCTTTACTCGCCACAAAGCCCCTATCCTTCTATAAATTCAACTATCCCTCCTCCTCAAAACCCACACTCATACGTCACTGAGTTTTACTTTGAAGGATTGTTATACGTACCACCCCACGAACAACCAGACCACTCCACTGTTCTAGGAGGCAAAGCCCATAAATAAGTTCCGTGGAATCTGGGAGGATTGTGTGTTAGTTTGTCTTTGTGTGTGGTTTTCTAACACCAGTTCTCATCATCGACATCGGATTTATATGCCAGAAAAATGCACGGTCAGCGTTGAACAAAACATCATATTCAAACCAGATACCATAGGCACCTACCAGAAACCTCTCAACTCTATTCCCAACCTGCCAATTGTCAACAACAAAACGAACATCCCCATCTCCAAGGACAATGATGATGGCTTAAACAAGGAAACCTTGTCAGTAAGTCGACCACGAGACAAACACACACCTGTCAACACAGATCAACACCCCCCATCAAATGAAAGGCCCAGACGTGAAACCGCACAAAAGACACCTGGATTCTATAAAAATCTACACGAGGGAAACTCAATCGCACGGACAGCCCTTTTTGATGGGAATCAAGAAGGATATGTCAATCAGTTAACCGCTCTGATTGCCGAGTCGCCTGACAACAACAGCCCACCCCTCTATATGGCATTAAAAGGGCCTGATAGTGACAAATGGAGATCAGCGATGAAAAATGAGCTCAAGCAACTCGAACATCTACACACCTGGGACCTTGTCTACCCACCAAAACAAGTGAACATCATAAAATGTCACTTTGTTACCAAGATAAAACAAGATGCAAACGGTGCTATATCCAAATACAAAGTAAGATTAGTTGCAAACGGCAATAGCCAAAAGTACGGGGTGGATTACCTCAAAACATACTCGGCTGTAGCACGCCTCACGTCCTATCGAATAATCCTATCACATGCAGCATCAATGGACTGGGAAATCCACCAAGTTGATATAAAAAGTGCCTACCTGAACACCAACCTCGAGGAGGAAATCTACATGTACACGCCTCCTGGATACTTGAACAAAGATCAATAAGGAATGGTCTGTAAACTAAAGAAGGGAATATATGGACTTAAGCAAGCTGGACTTAGATGGTACGAAAAACTCACCAAAATGTCCGCTTGCATCGGATTCACAAGATCCGAATACGACCATGCTGTCTACACCAGACATGTACAACCACATAGTATGGTTGTTGGAGTATCTGTTGACGATATGGTAATAACCTGCCAATCAGCAATGGATATAGAGAAATTCAAGAACGACTTAGGCTCTGAATACGAAATATCCGACCTAGGTGAAATCAATTGGTTATTAGGCTTTGAAATCATCCAAAACAGAGACAAATGCGCTGTCACCCTCGGCCAACAAGCGTACATCAATTTGATGCTAAAGATCTTCACCATGCACAACTGCAAACCTGTCCTCACACCCATAGAACATGGTACTGTCCTATCAACAGATCAATCCCCTACAACCGAAACTCAATGAAACGAGATGATCAACGTACCTTACAGGGAAGCTATAGGAAAAATAATGTACCTTATGCTAGGTACACGCCCTGACCTATCCTTCTCTGTATCAATACTCTCGCAATTTGTCTAACACCCAGGTCCGACTCATTGGACAGCCCTAAAAAGGGTCCTAAAATACATTAAGGGGACTAAAACCTATAGACTTACCTTGGGAGGAACCAACAACAGACTTGTAGGATATTCTGACAGCGATTTGGGAACGCAACCTCACCATCACTCAATGTCCAGATATGCGTTCATGTACAACAACCGCACCATCTCTTGGAACACTAGAAAACAACCCATAGTCGTGTTATCAAGCACGGAAGCCGAATACATAGGACTCACCAATGCGACCAAAGAAGCCATCTGGCTATCAGCCTTGATACAAGATATCACTGGAAAGACAACCAAAGAACCCATCAGATCCTCGCTGACACCAAGGGCAATTGCACTTACAGACATGTCATCACTCTCAAACAAACACATAAGACTTTGCTACCACTTTATCCGAGAAGCCATCGAATCCTGCCCCATC
>NW_006763298.1:178163-347264 GCF_000218685.1 Serpula lacrymans var. lacrymans S7.9 | reverse complement strand
CCCAGAGTAGAAGACTGAGGTAAGAACATTTTACATTATGATTTTAACTCATAGCTAAAACACTACCTTAGAACATTGTGTTTATTTCTACAGGTAGTTAATATATCACAGTCTGTTATTGCAAAGACTGAGAACATTGTGTTTCTTTCTACAGACATAAATCTCATTACTTATATATAGCTGGTACATGTAGGCTATGTCCTAGGAATATCTCAGTAATATCTTTGAGGATATATCACGTCTATATCTCACTGGCACACGACTGACACGTCTCTTGATGATACTTCAGCGATATCTCAACTATAAATCTTTAATTGGCGCGCTCGACCGCTGCCAAATCTCCGTGGGATATTGTTGCTATACTCAACAAACAATATCCTTGTAGTACTATCGTTGGACACCGGATGCAACCGATAAGAGATATGCACTTGGCTCAATGATCACTGTACAGGTAGCTAGAAAATTGTCAGATGTAGAATATAGTATAAAGAATATAATTGTGAAAGAATTTAATGAATAGCTTATCTGTAGCAACAACGACAGACCTGACACTATGCTCTTGAACTCCAGAAGTGTGAATTTTGAGGGAAAGATGGCCAGATTTGACCAGATCTCGTGCTGGGAATATTGCAATATCTTTCTAGAAAACGTCAATAGGTAGGCCCCTACAATGCCAGATACTTACTGAGCTGATTGGGGCCTCAAAACGTCTGGAGAAATGAAAACAATGATGGAGTCGTGACTAGGCGACCGAAACAGGCAATCACACACCAAGATAATCAATCAAGGACCGCTAGCTCCGCTTCGGTACGTACCGCACATACCACCAGCGTCAGGACTTGGTGTGACCTGGCTGAATTTGACTTGTAAGCTCCGCCTGATTTGGTCTGTGAGTGCCGCTGTGACCCAGCGTGACCAGAAATTGCAGAACCATTCCAAAACATGTGTTGTCTTTTCAGTTTTGTTCCGCTGCTCCAATGCTTATTTTTCTACATAGGCAGCTAGAAAACTAAAAATTATATCTCCTGGTCAAGTTCCGACAGTCTAAAGCTCAGCGACTGGTGAGTTATTCAACTTCTCCCCAGACCAATTGACCAATTGCACCTATTGTCCAACGATAGTATTCTCGGAATTTATCGGGCCTCTATGGCGGCTAGCTACTACCGACCCCGGCAGCTATAACCCAGCAATCTTTTTCCCAATATATCGAAGTCACATACTACCCGAATTGCCGTGTAAGCCGACTATATATCAGCATTTACTGGCACCGAATGTGGGACACCTGCACGCCACCCCATAGAGGACAGGCTGCAGTGCTACATCATAATGAGCTTCGCCAATTTCCGCCATTTACCTGCCCACTTAAATGTCTGGTCTGTCGCATAGGACTCGCATAAAACGATATAGCATGAAATGTACATGATACAATGGATATGATATCGACGATGACGATCATACATATATTTGACTTCATAAAACTTCTTCCACTCCTAAATTAACCCATAGCATTCAGCGTCATCTCGTGACCAAGGTTGATGTGCACCGCTTTGACGTTGGAATAGCTAGCAAAAAACCCACATTAGTGAATCATCGGTGATCATAATTCGACTAGAGCTATCACCCACTTGTGCAGTGCATACTCTCCAAGTTCACGGCCAATACCACTCTGTTTGAAGCCTCCGAATGGCACGTTCGAATGCAACTGATTCACACAATTGATCCACGTTGTACCAGCCTTAAGTTTGTGTGCCACAGAAATAGCCCGGTTCAGGTTCGTGGTGAACAGTGCGGCAGCAAGCCCGTACACCGTATCATTTGCTTGGCGCACCACGTCTTCGTCGTCTTCAAATTTGATCACAACGCCCACAGGTCCGAATATTTCTTCTTGCACGATCTTCATATCAGGCTTCGTGTTTGTGAAGATGGTTGGCTGAATGAAAAAACCTTCGGTGCCGTGGCGCTCTCCACCACTATGCACCGTAGCACCTTCTTGCTTTCCAGAATTGATATAACTCATGATACGCTGCAACCAAAGGACTCAGTAGCAGAAATATAATAAAGGTGAGGCTTTACGTTGTACTGGACTTCTGATACCTGTGGGCCCTGGAAAGTCTCACGTAAGAAGGGATCGCCAACCTTCAGGGACTGCGTCTTTGCGGTGAATCGAGCCAAAAACTCGTCGTAGACTTTCGCATGAACGAAGATCCGTGAACCTGCGCAACATGTCTGACCATGATTCCAGCTGGCAACAGGTTGCTTATCAGTGCAGGAACATGACCGGCCACCGGGTAACTCACAATATACCAAACGCTGCCCAGTTGACGGCCTGATCCAAATCGGCGTCGTCAAATATGATGTTTGGACTCTTTCCACCAAGTTCGAGCGTAACGTTCTTCAGGTTACTCTTCGATGCAGCCTCCATGATCTTGCGACCCACAAGCGTGCTACCCGTGAAAGCCACCTTTTCGATTTTCATGTGCGACGATATGGCGTTACCGACGGTGTGACCATATCCTGTGAGTATGTTAACGACACCCGGGGGAAAGCCTGCTTCATTGATGAGCTGACACATCCGAATGGCGGTTAGGGGCGTAAACTCAGAGGGCTTCAAAATAATCGTGTTTCCTGTCGCAAGGGCGGGGCCGAGTTTCCATGAAAGCATCAATACTGCAGATCGAGCAATATAAGTTTTGAGCTAGCTATGTGCCAGTGTTGAATGGCATATACGCACATGGGAAATTCCATGGGATGATTTGACCCTAATAGATACTTAGAAGCAGCGCCTTGCTTTGATAGAGGGAATATGCTTACGACAACGCCCATTGGTTCATGGCGTGTGTAGACGAGCTTTTTTTCGGTGGTCTATATAAAATGTGAGTCTTCGGAATTATATATATATTTGTTCTGCATTGAGGCACCTCGATGGTTTGTCCTGAAATTTTGTCTGCCCATCCTCCATAGTACCGAATACAGTCGATGGACCCTGCGACATCAGCGTTCCGTGCCCAGCCAAAAGTCTTGCCTGAAATAATCATATGAGTAGACAGATCTGCTTTAGAGTAAACAATGACTGAACCGTTATCAAGAGCCTCGATGGCTGCAAGTTCATCCGCATGTTCGGCCATAAGCAATGAAAGCTTTGTGAGGAGTTTGCTACGCAAAGCTCCTGGTGCGTTCAATCCCCAAACTGTGTCATAGGCCTTTTGGGCTGCTTCAACTGCGATGTCGACGTCATTTGCTGTTGCTTCTGATATTTTAGTGAGGACCTTCCCATTAGCTTAAGGGCGTCACGATCAGTCCCAGGCCGATCACCCAACAAATGAATTTCTATCACATACTGGGATTGATCACACTGATATGTCGTGATGCGATGATGAGAATGATGGATGAGGGAATAAATAACAATCTTACTCGATCGTGGTGTTATCAGAACCGTCGACAAACTGGCCGTTGATAAAAATGCCAGTGCTGAACGAGACGTTCCCCTTGAAAGTGGGATGGTTGAACTCATGGGTGAAAGTGGAAGGCATCGTGGTCTGAATGATAACCGTTGATACATGCGATGGGTAATGTGTCGAGTATATATAGTGATGAATTCGAAGCGGAGTGCCGTCTTTGGTGCTTGGTACTTACTTCATGGTCAGCTGAGCGTAAGAATTCACGATCCGTGATTGGGCTTGGGACCACAAATAATTACGTCATCCCTCCCAATGTTGGGGTTGTTACACCGTGACCATCCCACCTCATTCACCATTGGACGAACTTCAACAATACTCAGCCCTCCATTCTCCATTTAATGTTTTGGGGAGATACAAGGAGATACATTGATCGTGATCTCGGGCATTGATAGTGTATGTCGACCGAGGGGTTATGATGCATGATGCATGATGGTTGTACTACCACGTGACAATGGTTGCTTAAACGAAATATAGAGCTATAAATATCAACATTTTTCCGAACTTCACCTGAGAAAGGCCCTATTGATAGGAGGAACGACTGTCTTCCTCAATAGTTTGCCCAGGCGAGACTAGGCATGCCCCATTACTGACATTCTCGTATATACGTGGCTCCAGATATGTATGTTGTTAGTGGCTATTGGCTTATCATGATATGATACCTGAGGTGCTGATTCAGAGATTACCCAGCTACCAACCTGAAGACGTACCCCCAAATATCTGAATACTTACCATCAATATTCCTGCAACACGGCATGCTTAACAAGAAGCGTGGATAGCTCCATTATCTGCTCAATAAGGTTTCCAATCTCTGGTGTTCCGTTCTGGGCGGCTTCCTGATGAGCCTGTTACAATTCCCAGTGATTAATTGTGGTGGTATCTTGCGGGAACAAAAATTTCAACGCACCTCTATAGATTGCCATCCAACAATCATCAATGTTTCACGTCGATTCTCCAGTACTGGCCCCCAAGTAGCAGAAACCACAGTCTTTGTGTCTTGGTCAGTTAGCTGATCAAGGTGTCGTCCGAGTTCTTTCATTGCCTTCCCCTCCTTGAGAGTGGCAAACGCAAATTCTACGACAGGTGCGGAAAATGCGCTAGAAGGATAGTCCTTAAACAGAGCGTGGATCATTTCGGGAACCCCTTTAATTGCTGGCATGAGTGCAGCTTTAACGTCTGGAAAAGCTGCACTATCTGAGAAGGTCTACAGTGTGATGTTCGCATGTCTCCCACCCTTTTTGAATGCTTACTACGACCAGGCAACTCAATACAGAACCAACTTACAAATGACAAGATATAGGCCTGAGGCGTGTTAGTTCAGATATCCGATGTAGTGGTTCTGAGTTATCTAGCAGAGCTATGTTGGAATGCGTCAGGGTGCACCATGCGAGCCAATGCGACCCTGGGGCTCGTCGGCACCTTATATGAGGTTGATGATCGACAGTCATGTGTTGCCGTGGTGGCAAAACTCAAATAAAAATGACCCGGTAAGCTCAATCAGTTTGCGGCCAAGACGATATAAGTACATTGCAGATGAGCATCCAAGCTTATTTTACCTTCTTCTCTTCCAAATCCAACTAGGAAGCTCCAGCTCTACTAGCACATCGCCCCCGCACCCTGTATTGTCCACAGGGACCAGGATCGTTCCTGCATGTAACAGCAAAAGAACAGCCCCTTCCCATACTTGATATCCCATCTTCTTCGGTCACCATGCAATCTGCGACACCAAAAACAGATTTATGGTTAGAGAGATCACGTTTGGATGGAATGATACTAGGGGCAGTGTCATATGGTGCTTCCTCTACAAATTAATAACTGTCGTCGATGTCTAAACTTAGTCCACCAGGGATGTTTTTCATGCTCACTGTCCAAGCTGCTAACGCACTTCTTCAAAAACCACGATATGGATGCAAAATTGCAGACCACCGTGCCGTCCTGTTGGGCTACATATTCATTACGTTCGCTCTGGGAACCATCGGCTTTGCAGGAAACGTCAAGTACACCGAGATGGTATGGATTGATCTACGTGATTCTCCTGGGGGCCCTGCTGCACTGATAGAAAATGAATTGGATTACTGGATAAATCTAATGGCGCTAGCTTGGTACGATAAATGCATACGTGACGTGAAAATCCGGTTGATTGGTTTGTCTCTAACAGCTATTACATCATGGAATGGTTTATGGAAGCCTTGTTGGTAAGGGATCTGCATCAGGGACGAAGTGGAGACTAAACACCTTGGCTAGCTGCACCGTTGCTTCATTATTTGGAACTGGGAGAAATACATCATTATTCCAATGACCACCCTCTTTCTAGCCATGGTCGGTCAGTCCAATCGGTTTATGTGCTCAATTCCCTACATTCTCATTTCCTGGTCATGTAGCTATGTCCATTCTTGTCCTCGCAGAGTCAAGTGGGGCTGTATTTTACAACATCAACACCCAAATTGCGTATCTTTGCATAGAGGTCGGCATAACTGTCATATACACCATTCTTGTCACGTCGCGTCTGCTCTCCATGCGCAGGCAGATGAAAGATATTCTCGGTCAGGAACATGTACGAACATACGAGGCAGTTGTTGCAATGGTCATAGAGTCTGCTGCCTTTTACTCTATAGTCGGGATCATTTTCATCATCACGTTCGCCATCCATTCGAACATTTCAAACCTCGTATTTCTTGCCATCAGCCACATCCAGGTATGTGTGTTTGCCTATCGGAATCATGTTTCGCGTGCTGGACTGATTCATGTATTTAGGGCATTGCACAATTGCTCATCATTATTCGTGTGGCTCAAGGCCGTGCTTACTCTAGCGGTACAGTCCATACGGGTAACGGCACCTCGTTAGAATTCAACGGGTCAGCATCTAAGTCTAAGGATGTTGTCAACGCGGCGGAGACTGATCATTCATACGGAGTGTCCGACGTTGTTCGCAGCACAGACTCTACTGTAAGCGTTAAGCAAAGGACCTTTCTACATTCTTCCAGCGAGGCCGACGCAGAATATGACAAAAGGGAGGAGGTATAGCAGGTGAAACTTGCCAGATCATGATTCGTGCACATAGAAAATCATGATGTATATATCTGCTTTGTCAATATGCTGTAATTTATCTGTACATTCAGGCGCCTGGTCAATGCCCCAAAGTCCGCAGAAGTCATTGCCTATCAACGCCATTGATGAATTTTTCATATTGCCTTGCAGCACGTTTACTCACCCAAGTCTTGTTTCGGATCTTTGGTGATATTTAATACACCAGCCAGTTCTCCGCTTTCAGCAATGCTGCATCCCACTCATCCCCCTTCTCCCAGACAGCAACACTCTCCACTTCGTCTCTTCCAAGTTTCAAGCCGTTATACAGATGAGGAAACATCCCCTCCCCTCCACGTGGACCACAAATCTCAGCCTTTGGGTCCTCCCATCTGATATTCTTCTCGATCTCATCATACGGGATACGCAAAATGTACACACGGCGGTCTTCGGCGAAGAAATATTTCAGTGTGCCTGGGACCTGAACTGCTGTGGAAAGATGGACGAAGCCAGACGTTTCGTCGATAGTGCTGACTGGAAGTCTTTCAGGGAGGGGATCTGGAGGAGCGGAGGTAGAGGAAATGAGCTTGTAGACATAGGTAGGTTTCGACATGATGTATGTAGTGCGATGTTCAATGCAGTTGACAGGAAATGAAATGGAACACTAATGATCTCAGCTAAGACTCTTCTAAGGTGCTTAAGCTTACAAGTGTTATCAATAACATCGCTAAACGATCCGATGTACCTGCCAGTTTTATCACGTTATTTATATATCAGGTGCGACATATGGCCTGGTGAGAATTTGAAACTTGTAATGTGTTTTGTATGCTATCACTTGTATTATCATGTGCTTTCGTGAGACTTCGACACATTCACGATATTGTTATGCTATACTTTGCCCCTATTCACGTCAGTTACAGTGAAAGAGTCGACCCCCTTCTATCAAGAGGCCTCAGGCCTCAGATCGGCTGACAGATAATTACGGAACCTCGCCCTGGGGAGTCTGTACATGAAGACAGCTATGAGTGATAGTACTCACAACATCCTCAGTCGCGGTTGTCGCCCATTTTTATACGTATTCCAGCTTCAGATGGAGCCTCGATTTACAAAAGAATAAGCGAGAAATGGAATTCTCGTTCCAATCTCCCGCCCTGTATATAGTATCATGTCACGATTTGAAGTAACGGATGATCCCATGCGACAAGTGAACTGAGCGTAGTCAAATAGTCCAGCACAGGCCTCAAATAGGACCGTGGAATGACTAGATAGAGGGTGGGAATCCTGCGTCCCCTCAGCAGCGACGAGAAGAGATGCAGATGCAGATAACTCGTGTTCGCATTCGGATATTTAAATAGGCAAGATAGCGGTGACGTGAACCTTGGAACAAATTATTGAGCAGATGCAATATAACAAGTGATGGATCAAGTACTAGAAATAATTCAAAGCATTGGACCGTCAGGAAATAGAGGTCGTTGACCACACCGAACAAGTAGCTGCTCGAGGAATTCGAGAGTTTACATTTAGGTGCTACTCATCGGAACCCAAGACGGAGACCTGGAGCTCGCTGGTGGGTGTAGTCCGAAAAGAGAAAAGCGACAGGTAAGAAAAAGACGACGGGGATTAGAAGAGGTGGTGTCCAGAATGGATGAATGATCTCCCTGATGACAATGTGAACGACGTGGTGGAGCAGACTGATTTTGCAATGCATAGCCATACCATATTAGTCCTATCCAAGAAAAGAAGTATAGTGCCGGAGTGATCCTAAACCGAGGCGAGAAGAGATCGTTGTGTATATCGGAATGGCGGAGGGTATGAAGGACAAGATAGATGGAGGTGTCCTCCATATGAGCATCCGCTAGCGAGGACTATTATATCAGGTCTGACAGGACACTTAGGACTGGCTCGGATATGCTGACTTTCCGAGGACATTCTGGAATGGATGTCACAGTGAAAAATAACGATCCTTTCCAAGTAGTCTTACTACCATCTCATGGCCTGAATTGAGATCCATCATGAATAATGAAGACATCTTATTAGTACAAAGGCTGACATTTCACTTTCGCTTCCACTAAATCCATGTCCGATTTTCGTCTAACCGCCATATTTTAGTCATTATGGATCATGCGAACCGTACTTGGTAGCTGACCTTTAGTTCGCAACACATGCAATGCCCAAATTGACTCTGACTGCCTTGCCGTCATCGGCCTCGTCTGTGAAAGTTATTTTCGTTTCAGGTCGAAAGACCAGGCAGCACGACGAGCCGCCAAAATGAAACATCCCCATCTGGTCGCCCTTCCTGATTCCCTCCCCTTCCTTCACCGTCACTTCACAGCTCGACACCTCTCCCATCCCAACGGCAATGAAGCACACCAAGCCAATTTCCGGATTGTCTGATTGGACAAAAATCAATGCACGAGTAGCCACTGCGGTGATAAAGTCCAGGGAGCGAAAGAGGACATCACCCTCTTTGTCATCGGGGACAGCGGCGAAATAAGTGCCGGGGACAACGACAGTCTTCGCAATCAGTCCAGTGACGGGACTGTGCCAGCGGTGGTAGTCGGTAGGGCTCAGGTAAGCCTGATAAACTGTCCCGCCAACAAATTGGTTCGCGAGTGGATCGTTGTTGAGCATGTGGAAGAGGGAGTATGGTTGACCTTTGATCCAAAATTTGTCTTGCTCCTTGACGTTGTAGCCCTTGTTATAGACCGTAGACTCGCAGGGGTTACTGATGAACCTGGTGTCGTCGGGAAAAACTGGGAACACATTATCCCTCAAGCGTCTGGTGAAGAAATCGTCCCAAGAGGTGAATCCCCAGAACTCCTTGGACGTATCACAAACAAAGACATCGGCAAAATCGGGCCTTTCCTCCTGCGCCTCGGGGCTGAACCAGCCGTTAAGATTGGTGGTAAGGACACTGCGCGATGCAGGCGAAGCGAGGTAGTTGGACCAGACTTTGAGTACTTTGAAGAAGTGGTCATTGATCTTTGGATAGAGGAAGGCGGCCATGCCTGCTTGGGTATTCATGAAGGAATTGATGACGGCGTTCATTGGAACCGTGACTTGACCACCCTGGTCTGAGTGGTACTCGATAGATTCTGCGATGATGGTATCGAAGAGACAGAGCATCATCTTCCAGTCTGTGACCTAATGAGGTGTGAGTGTATGGGTATGGCACTGAACAAGGGCAACTGACGTTTTTGTGGCCGTCTTTACCGACCGGTTCGTCATTTGACATTTGTGTAAAGTACATGAAAGCTTGTGGATCGTCCCGGATGAGGGTATGGAACTCTGCGATGACGGGATGGGAGTACTGGTCTGGAGCGGACACGGGAGCTCTGTGTAGCTGCAAGATCTTTGCATGTATCCATTTTCTGAGGACTTGAGGGTCCTTTGGCAGCCATCCGCGGTGTTGATTCATAGGCATTGTAAGCTTTGGAGGATGGTGGTCAGGGTGAGAGATAGGTAAGAGAGACGGAACTTACGATAGAGATGGATGGGTAGAAGGGGTGTGGAATGGTGGGTGGATTAGAGGATTTTTGTATGGCATGGGCAGTTGAGGCCATGAGAGTGCGAAAGGACAGGTGATGGGAGGGGTGGACGGTATTCGGGTTGCTGGATATGGGTGGAATGGTGGAATGGAATCGACAGGTGTGAATGATTGATTGGGCAGCCGAAAAGAAGAGATTGTTTGTGCATTCTGATGGTGATAACCCCAAAAGCTGAGCGAGTAAGGGAGAAGGGGAGGGTATGTAAGTAATGGAAGTGGCGAGGCGAAGAGAACAGGACTGAGTGGTCGGATGAGTAATTGACCCCTGATGACGTGGGTCGGGTGACAGTGGAGAGGAACAGGGAGGCACGGGCGGTGCTGTGCCTCAGTGATGGGATCAGCGCATGGCTTACGGCATCGCTCGTCATTCTATTTTATTGTACGGCGGATGAGCTGACAGTCGTCGCCATGTTCCGCCTCGTTCTCGCTCTGAGCTGGCTCAGACTCGTCTCTTCTTCTTCCTGGTCTGCTCTCAACGACTCCCTCGATGGCAGCCTGTTCTCCGCTCGTCCCCTTGCCCTCCCCTGCTTCTCCTCCTTCAACAACACCCCCGTCCACCCAGACCCCAGTGCATGCGCTCTTCTACAACAAAACTATTCTAATGCCACCTACAAGTCCTCCCTCTACCCCAACACCATGCAGCCAGAATGGGGCACGTGCATGACCACCCACAGCCAGTGTCTCCTCGACTACACCGACCCCACAAACCCACTTGCCTTTCTCGACGCTTCCTGCGACCAGGGAAGCATCTCGCCCTACTACGTCCGTCTCTCCTCTCCCCCCCTCTCTCCCACTCACCCTCCTCCAGATCGATGTACGCTCTCCACAAGACGTGCTCACCGCTTTCTCTTTTGCAAACGCTACTGGCATCCCCCTCTCCATCAAGAACTCGGGTCACGACTACAAGGGCCGCTCAAACATCCCCAGCTCTCTCGCTCTATGGGTCAGTTTATTTATCTCTTACCCTTCCCTCATTAACAATCTTCATCAAGACTCGCAACCTCAATTCCGTGGGTATCTCCCCCCCCCTCTCGATCATATCCCTTACCCCCTCTTAGATGACTTATAACGCCTCTTTCGTACCGGAAGGCTGTCCCTCCTCGCAGTCGTATAATACAATCACAACAGGCGTACGTCCTCCCCCCCCCCCCCCTTCTCGTTCTCTCTATTTACTCCCCGCAACAGGCCGGAAACAACTTTCAGGATCTCTACGCTTTCGCCGATCAGAACAACGTCACCTTGATCGGTGGATATGCACAGACGGTGGGCGCAAGCGGCGGCTGGGTCATGGTGCGTTCGCGCCATCTGTCACTTTTACCTATTCCAACCCTTTCCCCTTTCCCAGGGCGGCGGTCACAGCGTTCTCTCTCCTGTGTACGGGCTGGGCATAGATCGCGTCGTAAGTTCCCTTCTCACCCATTCCATCTCCCGCCTCACAAACACAACCCAGCTCCAATTCCTCGTAGTAACCCCCTCTGGCCTCACCCTCACCGCCAACTCTTGTCAAAACACCGACCTCTTCTGGGCCCTCCGTGGAGGCGGCGGCGGCACCTTTGGCGTTGTCCTCGAGTCCACCCATAGGGTCGAAGGGAGGCTGTCCATGCAAGTGTGAGTGAGACTTTTTTTCATTTCTCATTGAGCAGTTGGCTTTTGGCATGTCGTTTTGACAAAGCGGCTGGACTCTTGAGCGAGGTGTGGTAAACTGGTTTGAGCGTCGGATGCGAGACGCCGCAATACACCTCACCCGAATCCCACCACTCTACTTCAGTCACAACTATCGCTAACGCATCCCAACGCAGCGCGTCCCTCAGCATGAATGCCACGTCCACAAATATGCGCGCCTACTACGAGATCCTCGTCAACAACTCGATGCAGTGGGCGTCGGAGGGATGGGGTGGACATATCGTCGTGAGCTTCTCTCTTCCTTTATCCTTTTCCTCCAATCCAGTCTATCATTAATTATTAACGACCCCATAGGACTCCGCCATTAACTACGTCACTCCCCTACTTTCACTCGCAGAGGCTCAAGCTTCGATGGAGCCCATCGCGTCGTACGTCACCTCGCAGGGCGGTAGCGTCGTCATTGAGACTATGGACTCGTGGTATGACTATTTTGAGAAGTACGTGGTGCCGACTCAGGAGGTGCTCCCTTTCTTTCTTCCCCTTCCCTCTCCCAAAAAACTCACCATCACCTCACCCCACAGTCCGTCGCCCGACTCCTCGCCATTGGCTCGCGACTCATGCCACAGAGCGTCTTCATTTCCCCCACCCTCTCTTCGCAACTCGTCGACCTCCTACTCACATTTCCGCTCGTGTACATCCCCGTCGTCGGGCCTGTGCTGTACAACGAGACGGCTGCGAACGAGACGAGTGCGACACCCGCGTGGAGGGACAGTCTCTGGCACGTGAGTCACCCTTTCATTTCCCCTTCCTGTTATCATCTCACACTCACACCCGTACCCCCATCCCACATTCACCTCACCGTCCCATGTACTACCACCGTGCGCAGGTAAACACGGGTTTGATGTGGTACTTCAACACTTCGACGGCGGATGTGAACGCGAATTTTGGGCTTGTGCATAATTATACGCTGGCTATGACGGAGATTGCGCCTGATTCGGGGGCTTATCTCGTGAGTTCTTTTTGTCTTTTCTCTCCATTCGCTAGTTTTGCGTCTTTTTTTCGATTTGCGTTTGAGAACTTGGGACCGCTGTTTTCGCGTTTATTCTCTCTTCCAGCTTGTCTCTCCTGCACAACGTACGTTTTGCTGTGTGATACACTGCCTTTCGCGTATTGTCTTACCCCCACATCCCCCCCGCTACGAGAAAACACCGAGTGCTGAGTTGGATGCATGGCGCGCGTCTGCCGTCCCTTCGTCATCACGTCCCATTTTCTTCTTCGTAGTTTATATTAATAACCTACATTCCATCAGGTTGACACCTAACACTAATTAATTCTTTCCCCTCGCAGAATGAAGGCGACGTATATCAGTCTGACCACGAGAGTAAGCGTTTCCCCCTTCCATCCTCCCACCACTCATGCTCACGCTCCCCTCATAGCGGCGTTTTGGGGCGACAACTACTCCGAACTCCTGAGCATCAAACAGAAATAGTAAGTACCCGCGATATACCGTCTTCTGGCGCGA
This sequence comes from Serpula lacrymans var. lacrymans S7.9, assembly GCF_000218685.1. NCBI lineage: Eukaryota > Fungi > Basidiomycota > Agaricomycetes > Boletales > Serpulaceae > Serpula > Serpula lacrymans. The sequence continues at coordinate 334,093 of NW_006763298.1, read as the reverse complement.
AGTGCACTTTGCATTGTGAATGAGTTGACTCACCATCATTTTTGGTGCGCGTAGCGACCCGTGGGGGCTGCTTGATTGTTGGCAATGTGGTACGTTTTCTTTTCTTTTATTCCTTTAGCCTTTGGTTTTAGTTTGAACCTTGGTTTTGCGCGTTTAAATAGTCGGTTGGAAAGGTCATTCAAACAAGGATTTCGAGTGCTACTTTCCCTCACCCTAACCGCGCATTCAATGAACATCAATATCCCAATCACTCAACCCGAAATTTTGACCCGCGACACTCGATCTCCCCCTCACCCTCATCAAAGCTTGTCTACGCCACTTTCCGACACCACTTTTCGTTCGTTTTGTTCGTCGCGTCCTTTTCGTTCTTGGGCTTTTCCCACTTGGAACTAGATGAATCAATTCAATCCTAATTCAACCTCACTGTACTGGGCCTTCTCTCGATGTTTTTTTTATTGACGTTTTTGGTTTTGAGAACGAGGAAAGGAGAAGAGGAGGAGGAGGAGGAGGAGGAGGAGGAGGAGAGGAAGAGAACGACATCATTATTTATTTATTTACTTACTACCCCCCCCAATCTGCGACTACATATCTCCAATCCATAATACCATGCTCACCCACCCTTTGTGCTCCAAGGTACAAACTCGCAACTTGTGTCGGTTTTGTTCCGCATCGAGAGCTGTTCACAAAGTGACCGTGATGCAGCAGCCAAGTGCGATAGCGATGGTCGATGAAGAGATAACTTGGGAGCCTGTAAAGTGAAAGAACATAAGTGAACATACCTCAGCGTTAGGATCAACAATTGAGGTATGAAGTCGTCATGTGATGAGAATGAACGAACTATGAATCTATGACGCATTGATGTTTGTCGTCATCGCACTCATCCAACGAAGGTCAATTTCAAGATTATAACTCTCTCTCTCAAGTCCATCAACTCGATATAAAAATGCCTCGTCCAAATGGAATCCTCAAACTATTTCGCCCATTTTTTCGTCTCGTAGGCATGTCTACCTCTGCAAACCAACTTGAACAGGAGTATCCTCCTGGCTTTACGGATGTTGCTTACTGGGAGGCCACACTTCTTAAAGACTATCAGTCTTTACTGCCTACTGAGGGCCCCGCTAATCGTGCTCGGATGAGGACAATGAAAGTCGCAGAGTTGCGGAGGTATAAGGAGAGGGGAGGGTCTGAGCATGAGTACCTTGTGGTAAAAATCACACGGTTAGGTTATAGTGATAGGTATTTGCGCATAGAACGGAGCGGAGGTGACTTCAATGCGCATGTCCCATCATCAAGCTCCGCAAACTCATCTAAGTCATCACTGTCCCACTCCCCAACCTGGTCAACAAATGTCTACAACACAACATTATCTGCCATTATCGGGTTACCAGCAAAGGACCAGGTTTTGCGGATTGGATCCTGGCCAAACGACAAGAAAATCGAGAGAGTGAAATGCGAGAAGGAGTGTCCATTGATACTCTACGACCTGGCCATCCTATCCAGGGTGGTCCATGAACACTCGGACCTGTACAAGCTCCTTCGTCGCCAGTGCTACTGGTATGCAGACATTATTGTTCGCGTACTAGAAGCTACATATCAAGGAGTCAAGGTTCCTGACTCATCACAGGATGACGAAGACAAATTAGTGGAGATCTGGGCCACTGAGGCCCTTGACTCGGCAGGGGGAAAATGGAAACAGATTCCCATCCACAATGTGCGCCCCTCAATCCTGAACGAGATTAAGGACCTGTTCAATCAGCGCCGAGAAGAGGTATATAACAAGGTGTGTTTCTTATTAATGATTTATTATATTTAATACAAACTACAACATTTATTTACCTTAGATACAGGAGGTGGAGGAAGCGGTTCGGGAAGCAGAAAGGATTGTAATCAAGGAGCGGGAGGCAAGGAGCGTGGCAGAGGAAGCGGTTCGAGAAGCAGAAAGGATTGTAATCAAGGAGCGGGAGGCAAGGAGCGTGGTGGAGGAAGCGGTTCGAGAAGCAGAAAGGATTGTAATCAAGGAGCGGGAGGCAAGGAGCGTGGTGGAGGAGCGTATCCAAGAGCTCGAGCATTTGCTCAACCTCGGAAACATCAACTCCAGCCAACCTGCATCCTGACGAGATGCCATTTTTGTTTTCCTTTGTTTTACATGTTACTACCATTTTGAAGTCAAGCCCTCCATCGAGTCAACATCCCGAAGTCTTTGAGAAAGAGGACAAGATTATTGCTTCAGACGAGTATAGTGGCTTAAATAATTCCCTTCCAAGTCGCTATGTTGGTGCGTATTGTGTGTAGTGAGAGAATGGGAGAGGGGTATAACTATTAAAGCAGTAACTGACTGTGACAATGTACATAGTTACAATGTTGACACTGGTCCAGTTCTGAAATTTGGGAAAAGAGGCACGAGGAGAAAATGAAGGGCACCTTAAGAACAAAGTGAGGCAAGTGAAGAGAAAGAAGAAGTGACAGAATCTCATAATACACGTCCGTACAGACTTGACGAGAAATAACAAAAGAGGCGACCTTGGTGAGCAAAAAGACGCAGAAGAACGAAGAAGATACTTCACAGCCCGCCCTAGCCGCTGAACAGTCACCTACACCAACTCCCCATCATCCGTCGTCAAGATTCCCTTGACGCCCCCACTCTGCGTGCGTCCCCCGTCCCTCGCACGCGCATTGTTCATCCGTCTCTCGATATCACCTCTCACCTCCACAGCCCCCCCCTCGCCGTGAAAACTCTCCTCCAACGAGCGCGGAAATGGGAAGTGCTCGGGCGGGGTGGGCGGCTTCATAATTGGCACAGCAGCTTTCTTCGACTTCTTCCCTTTCTTACTCTTCCCTTTACTGCTGGTGCTACTCGCAGACCCGTTTGATTTGGTCTTCTCCATCGGCGGCGCGGTGGGCGGGTGTGTCGGGGACACGGGCGTCGGTACGGAGGGATCGATCCAGTCGTCATCATCATCAATACCCTCGCCTCCTTCGTCGTCCTCCCCAAATCGATCAGACCCACGTTTTCCTTTCCCCTCAACACCTGCTCGTCCTTCCTTGTCTTCTTCAAATGAGGTTGAGCTCGGCCCAGGCGTTATCGGCCCAATCGGGTCTTCCTCAGTGTCAACCTCAGAGCTCTTTCCTCCACCCTTGAGGCTCGCATCAGGCGACGTCGACGGCGAACGGGTGTCAAAGTATTGTTCATCCGCACCCTCCTCCGCATCGACCTCCATCATATCGTCAGGCTCCGAAATGGACTCGAGCCCCATGAACTCGTCCGAGTCGGACGGCCATGTTGGGGGCTCATCCTGGACGGTGAAGATCGTTTTGTGGCGATGCATGAGCTGTTGATCGTATCCAAACAAAGAATAATAGGTTAGATGTATGATTACAGTAATAGATGAAGCGAAAAGGTATGCGTACGTCATTGACTCTCCTCCGGAAATCGAACCAGTCGTTTTCGTCTTTGCACAAAAATCCAAGGAGCATACTCGGATCAAGCCCACTCATGGGCATCTTCCTCACCCGATCGCAATGGAACGTCCTGAGTTGATCCGGGCTATACGCATTCACATAATGTTCCGCCATAGGATCCAATGCTTCTCCTGCTCCCTCGCTGTCACCCCAACCAAGCTCACGCACATCCATATCAGAACTAATTTCAGGCGACGCAGGCAGACTCGCATTCTGCCAGCGTTGCGAGTGTGTGTAAGGTTGGGACGATACACTTGAGGCTACACTGGACGATGTCGAGAGTTGGTGCTGTAGCGGCGAAGGTGACATCGGTGCATGGTACGAAAACGTCGATGATCCTGTGCGAACCGACGAAGGCGAGGTTGGCGAGCGGTAGTGGTTCGAAGTTGGCGAGCGCTGGTTAGTGCGCCTATCTGACACATTATCGGGGGTTGTCTCGCGCTCCCAACGGTTCCGCGTCATCAAGCTGGAAGCCTCCGTAGCAGGTGGAGCAGGCCGGAGAGGTACCGCAGGCCGTGCGTGGTGTGGATCAAGATAGAATAGGTTATCTGCTTGAGAGCCCATGAAATAATAAGACGAAGAGGGGCGCCCGCCGGCGATGCCGACGGATTGCGGGAAAGTATACAAAGCCTGACGTGTACGGCACCGTCATCAGTATCCAGCGATAAGGTCGAAGAGTTCTAATGCTCACCTTAATGGTATCATAATAAATAGGATTTACCCCGTCTAGGCCCAGACGGATTCCGATGAGGACTATGACAGCACGGCCTCCCCAAGACACTTTTGCATGTCGTCGTGGAGAACCGATATACGCATTTGACGCAGCGTACACATCGGATTGAAATATTACACCGTCAGAAGCGACAGACACCCCAAGACCAGCTTCAGGGAAGGCATGTACAAGTGTTCTAGTATGGGTTAGCAATCATGCAAGGAAGTAGCCACAATAAATTGACGCCTTACTTGATTGCACCTGCGGCGGTACTGGGTCCGAACCACTGTCCGACATCTTTGCCTAAATCTTTGCCGGCAAGGGCCATGCGATGTACACTGAACGGTGACTGGGGAGAGGGAGTATCGAAAAACCATGTAATAATTTGAACATATGTAGCGTAGTCGGTCGTATGGACAGGATATGGGGGACGACGCCAATCTGCTCGAAAAGCATGAAGAACAGATACAATAGATATAAGATAGCAGATACCCACCTCTTCCTAGATGGAGATGAAGGAGGGCATTGGCTAATAGTGATTGTCCGGTGCGCAACATACAGCCCCAGCCAGCATCGCTAGTCCAGCCCTTTTCTCCTCCCACGGGCCAGTTCCATCTTTTGGGTTGAGGACTCGAAGGTAGTGGACCTTGCGATGCAACAGCCATCTCTGATTCGAGGGCGGAGAGAGTTGAATCCCTGATGGGGTAGAACTGAGATCGATAAGTAAGCCATATTCGAGAAGTAAAGTCAGCGTAAAAAACAGGGGGCCAGTTACTGCCAGGATGTTTGGCAGAGGGAGGTTGCGACTGTGATAGTTCTGAGACAGTCTGAGAAGAAGAAGCAGAAGAGCGAAATGATGGAGATCGACGAGATTCGACTGAGCTGCGACGACCTGGGGTGACAGGTGGTGGTGGTGGTTCATAGCCAAGGTGCTGAACGCCCAGAAGCCATATTGGCTCTGAGCACTTATCTGGGGTTGAGTCGCTGTCCATGAGGAAGCGCATTGCGCGGTCTAGGTGACCTTTCCCATGCTTTGCTGCGGTAAGAAGGGCAGAGCTTTTACCTTTGGGAGAAGCGGTGGCTGAGGAAAGATGGGATTGAGAGAGGAGGGAAGGCAGTGAAAGATCAGTGGATGATGTGCTGAAGGTATGAGAGAGCCAGCCGGACAATCTTGTTGGGAGATCTGCTATGCGGGCTGATGAAGAGCTAGAGTAGAGGGAGACTGAGGGGTGAATGTCTGATACGGTGCTGAGGGGACGTTCTGAGCGAGCGCGTGTGCGAGGCATGTCTGCGGGTTCAATTATTACGGGTGGTTCGTCGAATGAATCCTCACGTTCGCTATCGAAGTTATTATCAGGATGGGATGAGCGGGGTGTGGATTTGTCGTCTCTTGACTTCCCACCCAGGAATCTTGTTTTTCTGGGATTGTTGTTGGTAGATTGTTTGGGCGACGATGGCTCTGATGGATGCTGGACGAGACTCGACGAGCTCGAGCTTGCAATGCTGGCACTGCTGCCACCAGCAGTGGGATCTGTCATGGATTTAGACCGGTCACGGCCTTGCTTCTGGAGGAATTTTGAGAGCTTTGAGCCATGGTTGGGGACGGGAGAGGACGGGGAGGGCGTGTTACGGGAGTGTTTGGTAGCCATGGGTGATGAGGAGAGCGTGCTCGACGATGTGCGCGACGACGACGAGAGAGTCGAAGCGATGGGTGTCGTGTCGACCAATTCCTTGTTTGGGTTGTTTACCGTCGGCTCTTCACTTCGGCATTCTGCCACTCGACTCACTCTTACTCACTCCTGCGACAGCACATTTCCGTATTCTTATGTCTCTCAGATCCTAATGTTCTGTCATCGCTGATACGAATAAGCACTTAAGCTGGTCCCGAACCGAAATGACCTGTCTTTTCCAGCTTGCACTCGAGTGCCACCGAGTATCATTCCACCTGTCATTCGGTGGTGACCTGACATCTATTTCGTTTCAGATACGTAACGACGGTACACAAGACCACACTGGCACCATGTCTTGAGAACAACCCAAGGATACTACTTATCCAGGGGTATCCGTTTTCTGTGTCTCCTATTTCAGAATAGGTGCGAGCACCACTAAAATGAATTCCCTTTTCAATCATTTCTTCGATCATGTATCTTCTCTTGCTTTCTCCTTTCGTTATCTCCAGAATACTCTGCTAATGATCATCACTCGAGCTCCTCTGGAATCTCCCATAGGCCCATTCGCTATATATCCGGCCCCACACCTTCGTTCCTACGGGAAGCAAAGGGCTCCCGACTTATCAGATTAATGCACAACGAGAGATCCCTACGACGTATTTCTGGCTTCAGTCACAGGCTAATCCGTGGACGCCATTCTTTCGGCCCGGGTATCCATCATATCGAACCACTTTGCAGGCGTCTCGCCCGCCTTTGCACTTTCCCTATCCTACACCAGTCATCATTCTCCTCTTCCCCTTCTTCTGTGGCTGTTAGCAGTGCTCAACGGCATCGTCTCGCATTTGCTAGGCTGGGATGCGCTAGAATCTAAACCTACTACTGCATACAGACTAACTTTCTCTCTCGTAGAACGCTGGAATACAACACACACGCTATAGCACACCAGAGGACAACCCTCGCCCTAGTCCATCCATCATGGCCCTTTACCCTACGTATATGCCGAAGCAAGCGCCTTCTCAGCTATATGAATATCAACATCATGCTGCCCATTGTTCTGATTCCCTCCCCCATCATTATTATATCATTTTCCCTTATAGTGTCACAATCGGTCCCACGATACGCGCTTCTATCTCATGACGCCGCAGCTTCACTACCTATGGGTTTCAGAAATTAGATCGCCTATGCGACAACGCCTTCTACACGCACAGCAAATACCTGTCATGGTTTTTAACCTCCAGTAGCTTGCAGTGAAATGGTCATTATAGAATACTAGGACACTTCTGTGCAGCGGTTCGCTCAATTACGCTATGTTTTATGTCGAAGCTCATCGCCCTACTAGAGCCTGACTTGTGCAAGCCGCTTTCAACGGACATTTCGACATTTACCCCCTCAGCATTCTCTAGAGAAACCGGCGATGTTATCAGCTTCTTAACAGCACAGTAGGACGGGCTGGCAGTGATTGTCTCGGTTGCGCTAACTATTTTAAGGTGCCTGAAGGTCTACAGCCCCAGCGCTTTTTCCTCTACGGTCACTACAGAATTCATGGTATTGTCCTTTAGTTTCAAGCGCTTGATCACAAAGTCTACTTCACCAGAACACTCGAGATCATGTTATCCGTGTCAACGTTCGGATATTGATATCAAGTAGTAGTATTCAGTGATAATAATAGCGATAATAATGTAAGAGGTAGTATGTGTGTAAGTTAGCTGTAATATGACACACCACATGTGTGTGCATACGTCGACTATCCATCAGAAATTTCTTATAGAATGACTGAAAAACGGGTCAGCAGATTCGGCAATCGGTCCAGCCACAATTGTCCTCAGATTTAGAGAGGCTATGCGCTGGACTTCGTTCACTTAAAACTCACGTCGCAGTTTTCTTGACGTGCCAGGAGCGGAGTGGTGTGCAACAGCACTGTCTTTCTGTCTCAATGGTTTCTGGGTCGTCAATCGCCACTCTGGTGATTTTTATCCTTTCCATAATATTTGTGATACGCCCTGTCACTATACCTGCTCCCCGACCTATACCCCATATCCCTATCAATCTCACCACAGCGCCAATTATCGCTATCGCTGTGCTCTGGGCCGCCCAATGCATCGATCCAGCTGTCATCCGCGATGGAATAGTAGGAACAGACGGCGTCAAGCCATACAACATCCTCATCCTCTTCTTTTCGCTCGCGTACATGGCCATCACCCTCGACATCACCGGTATCCTTCAAGCTGCAGCATTCTGGGTCAGCAATAAGGGCGGTTCTAACGGATGGAAACTTTATTTCTACTTTTATGTCATGCTTACCATGCTCAGTGTACTCCTGGGCAACGATCCTGTTATTCTCTCCGGAACCGCATTTTTAGTTTATTACACAAAAGTCGCAGAACTAAATCCCATCTCATGGCTCATGTCAGAATTCGCTGCGGCGAACACTGCGAGCATGGTCCTTTTTGTTGGGAACCCTACTAACGTAAGTTCTTCAAAGCACTTGTGGCGAATATTTCTGCTGAATATTTCTACTTTTTAGGTAGTCATCTGTGAAGGATTCAATGTCAATAACGCCGCGTTTACTGCATACACCATTCTTCCCTTTCTCGCCTGCAACCTCGTGTGTTTCCTCGCCCTCGGAAGCCAATTCCGAGATTCAAAATATCTGCCACGCAGACTGAACGTTACCGCTGATCTCGATGCGCGATCTGTCCTCCTCGATCCCATTGGCGCTTGGGTAGGGAGCATCATGCTGGGCACCTGTCTCATCCTCTGCATTGTCGTCAGCTTTTTCAAAATTGATGTCTGGATGATTAGTTTGCCATTTGCTGTCGCGAAGCTTATTTACGACTTGACGTGGGACCACTATAGATACATCCGTAAAATTCCTATGTTGGGTCGAGGCCTACCTGCTGCTCCTGCAAAGGACCACAGTGCAGGTGCAGATGAAGATGTCATGCTCGCCGCTCTTGAGCGTCAGTTCTCGACGAACAGCAGGCAACGTCATCCCAACGGTTCACCAGATCCACAACTTTCCCTCCCATCGAAACAGCCGACAGAGACCACCATGAAATCTTCAACGCCATTCTCATCTCCTAAACAGTATATTGCTCAACGCCGTTCAACCATAATCGCATTACATTCACGGCTTCATACGCATTTCCCTACTTTCTTCACAGCGCTCCCTCGCCTCCCCTTTGCTCTTGTTCCCTTTGCATTTTCTCAATTCATACTCATCGAAAGCCTCGGGCACCAAGGATGGATCGAGATATTCGCAACCTGGTTCGTTCGTGCATCAAAACGTGAGACATACCCGACCATTTGGCTTATTGGCGTCTTGGGCGTCATTCTTTGTAACCTCTCAGGAACCAACATCGGTGCTACCATCCTCCTCACCAAAGTCGTCAGCGCCGCCGCCCTCCAACCACACACCTACCGTGCAGCAGCCATCGCGCTCGCCGTCGCCTCGAATATCGGTGCCGTCTCTTTCACCTTTTCCGCCAGCCTTGCTGGACTGCTATGGCGTGGTATCCTCAAGCAAAAGGGTATAATTGTCAGTCAGCGCACGTTTGCGTATTGGAACATGCTTCCGCTTGTGGTGATGACCATCGCGGGGCTCGCCGTTGTCTCTGCGGAAATGGCGGTTTTGTATAGGCAATAGATGGAGAGGGCGTACCGGTATTCTCAGTGCCGGCGGGATCTCGCTGATCGCCGCATGTGGTGCGGCCAATGATAGCGCCGCGATAGCCAAGAAAGAACTCAGGATGTACCTCGGACACCAAGGCATGCAACCCTTTAACGTCAGCGGGGATGGGTGGGTATGGGAGGTGGGTGAACGCGTGGTGATGTGTTTATGTTCACGGAGCGACCCGACATGATCCATGATGCATGATGGACCTCATGTTTTTAACAACCCTGGAGTGGGCGTCTGTATCATGGTTCGGATTTCAAGAAGACCCTCTTTCGGCAGACGGGAAAATGTACATGTTTTTTTTTGGATTTTATGATAGTAACTAATAGATCTCTCTTCTCTTCTTTCTGCTTTCTGCCATTTAATGCCTATTCTTGTCAGTAGTATTGTTATGACCACAGTTTCTTGCGCTCCGCTGTCAAGGACTGATACGGCGTTACGGGTTGTTTGGGGTACGTTTTTGGCTGACGTTTGTATTGCTTTATTCTTGTAGGCCTTGGGTTTTCTAATGGGTTTTAGGTGCTTAGACCGGATAGACGAACGTGTGGGTGATAGTAATCGATCTATTTTATACTTAGTTGAATAGCGTGATGCGTATGTGGTATGTCGTTATGGACGACAATGCTACTTGTATACTGTAGGTGCGTTTGAGACATGCATTTTAATACTTACTTTAGTCAATGTGCTACGATGGCGGCTTCCTACGCTCAGTTTGTTGGCAAGATCGCACTGTGGGGCTCTTCTAGCGCCGGGACATATTCGTGACAGGCGTATCTTATTTTTGGTATTGACGAGTCCTCGTTGGCCATGAACCGGTTAAGCCCCTGAGCGTTTTTATGTATGGAGAATTTGAGTGATGCTGATGCTGCGGCCTGGGGAATCTGAAGTCCCTAGGCTAGCTATAAAAGACGTTTAGATAGTAATTATGGGGTGGTGTCGTAGGTCTGCTAGTTACAGACGAAGAGACATATCAAGACCGTGTTGGCCACTTGAGGTAGGTGGAATACCACGCTAAGTCATCTATTATTTTTCTGATTTCTCTGCAAAATAAATTATTTGGGCATCGTCTTGTGAAATTGATATAGATTTTAACACCAAGTAAAAGATTACAAAAAAGCATTTGGTATGATTTAACATGTAAGTCACGGTATGTGCCACTGCAGCGTGTATTATGGATGCTCTCGATTTGATCGGGAAGTGTTTGTTCCGCTCTATTCGTCTTACCGGCTCTACAGTATGTACTTCTCATGCTTGACGCCCACGACATTTTGGCACAAGATTCCGTCATGAAAACTTTTCGTTCGCTCTCGTATCAAGGTCGGGCACTCACTCAAGCCCACATTTTCAGAGCTTTTCAGGGTCAACTTGCTTCCGGGTGTCAACCTCCCGTATAACCTGCTTTCCTAAGGCTTAGGCAAGGCTTAGGCCGCCCATTCACCCGGGCGTCTTTTTCACGTCTTATAATTGCACCCTAAAGTTGGTACCTCCTTGGCTCTAACTCTCACTCTCATCCATCCTCCCAAGTTCTTGTCGAATTGCGTCCTTTCAACAAGGAAATGATGTTACTTCGGCGTACGAATAGAAATCGTAACAATACCTATCCACAAAGTTCCACCAGCGCTGAAGCAGCCCCGCCACCCTATAGCACCGGCTGGATGCCAGAGCGAACGCCTGCGCCGATGTGAGTTTGAGTAGTCCTGCCCACTTAGATACGTTGAACTGACCTTTTTCTTCTTGTTTTGCATAGGTATCGCCATGCGATGCCATCGGGCCCTTGGCCATGGATGGATTTTAACGAAGACCTAGCACCTGGTCGCCATATCCAGGCAGGACGCACACAGGATATGTCATGGAAGGGCTATCCACAAAGTCTTTTCCAGAACTGGACTCCGCGTCATGTAGAGCGCAGCAAGATGCTGACTCGGTGCCCAGAATTCGGACATTGCTCGATACACAACATTGATGTCAAGGACGATGGCTTTTTTGAAATTGGTGACGTGGATAAGTACGATGTATCAGACAATAATGCCGACGAGTGTTGGGCGTTGTTCCGGAAGGACGTAAGTACAGATTGTTGCGTTTCGTTGATTTATCGCGATACCAATCTTCAGTTTCTAGCGTCCAGAGGGCATCCGGGTTCGTGTTTTGTTCGTGGATAAAATGACGGTCCCAGTGCTCCGAATGTTAGGCACGCAGTATGTCATTCATGGTTCTTCATATGAACAGACTCATAATCCGATTTGAGTAGGTATAATATTGAACCATTCTTTTTCTCCTCGTCCGTGAATTGGATACCCTCACGATACCAAGAAGAAATCAAGTTAGGAGAAGGAGACCGTAAGTCACCCTTTTCCGTCATCCTCATGTCGCGTTGAAAAAATAAAATCAGATATCACAATCACCTTACCCTTCATACGAGCTGTGAAATGTCCATTGTCTCAGTCAGAAACAACAAGTATATATCCCCCTATTTTCAAGAAAACTCACCTAATATCGCGTAGTAGTATAGGTGCGTAAATTTCCAGACAAACTAACCCACTTAATCTTGACTTCTTATTTACTTTCCAGATGCACAGCAAATTATCGATACTCAATCGCCACTTTATCTTCGCTCCTGTATGTTTCATCCAACCTTCTCTGTGTTTCAGAGGTAGCCAACTAATGCATGAATAGCCCAATATATTCTTATGCTCGATCTTCTCTCGATACACATGATCCGCACAAAGGATTCAAGCACTATGATCTCGTATCACTCAGATACCGATTCGCATAGGACCAGTGCTGAACGCATGAGCGGCCTTCTCTATTACATTGGCCAGAGCGTTTATTGGCAGAAAATATTTTCCAAAACGAAGGACCCCACTTTCGTCTTAGTGTCTATACTGTGGTACGCACTATACACATGGGATGAAGCCTTTGAAATATTGTACTCCCACATCAACGATTTGGTAAGATTTATTTCCATTTGCACATCTTGAGCATCCTGAATAACCCATCAAATTGTCCAGGAATCGTCCGTTATTACTACGAACGAGATGAATCTGACCCGCGAGTTGCACGTCATACATGCCCACCTGTTATTCTACTCGACGTTATTGGAAGACTTTAGCCAATCAGTGACTTTTGTGCTAGAGACTCCTCACCCTGGTATGGAGGGCCTTGCAGGTGATAATCAGGAGTCGAACCTCCTCAAGAGAGAGTGCAACAATTTGTTATCTGCCATAAAAAGGTTGGAAGGTATCAGAGATATGCATGGTAAACGTTTGCAAAACGTCATGCATCTTGTAAGTTGCCGCCCTTTTGAGATGCAGTTTTCCGCTCATACATTTCTAGGCATTCGCCACCGTGAACATAGACGACAGTAAACAGATGAAGCAGGCAAGTATATGGTGAGGCACTAGTACACCCGACGCTAACCCAGGTACAGATATCTTACCTCACAATGATATTCCTGCCTGCAGGTTTCACAGCTGTAGGCCTTTCCACTCCTGCGTGCTTTCTCCGGTGCTGATAGTTTTGGTTAGACTGTATTCGGAATGAATGTCAAAGAGATCAACTCAGGATCTTATGAAACGCTGGCACACTATGCCATTGCAACTCTGTTACTGACAATCGCCACCGTTTGGATCGTGGTGACTTTTCAAATCAACAGCCACTTCCACGGTCCTGGGCCACAGAAGAGTTTTTGGGTGCGCTTGGGCTGGCCAGTTCGAGCGCTGCATCGAAAGTTGGCGAAGAAGAAAAAGCAAACAGACACTACGACGGAGCAATCTCAGATTCAAGGTCGGGACGAAGAGAAAGGAACAGGGTATCCCGTATAAGCTATGTCGCATACGTGTTATTGTATACTACACCTATTTAGTTGCTTGGTTTTACTCACGGACCATTATGTACATTCACTTGTTCCGCCAGTGTGTTGGTGCGATGGTCTAACAGGTTCCATGATCCATGATGGGCCTCGTCCTTACGACGACCTATAAATGAGATTCGTATGTCATCGTCTGGTGGTGCCGGGGGAGATATACCCATGGGGTCGCAGCGTGTTTTAGCTACTTATAGGCCTCTTGCGCCTAATATCTATCCATGTTGATGCATCCTGCCAGTGATCCTCAGGCCTCAGCAGCCGTGTACAGCAGGTTTATAAATTTAAAAGTGGTTGCATGTGGACTCGAAGTTCATTGAGTTGATACATAGGAACTACGGTTGTCAATGGAGTTATCTTACACCATTCTACCAACAACCCACTCGTGTATTAGTTCCATGCGGTAGCTTCAAAATCAGCGGAAATGGTATAGTTGCGTTTATCACTGTAATGGCCATGATGCATGATGCATTGCGCAGGCGCGTTACTTAAAATTCAAGGGTTGCCTCTTATCTTATCTTATTTTTAACAGATAAGTATGAAATGATGGACCGGCAAATTTGACAACGGGATTTTCATATAAACAAAGGTGGAAAATGGGAGTTTTAGTACAAACTGGGAACAATATGGTGGGATCTGGGATATTTTCGCCCATGTAGCAAGTAAGGTCAGCAACGTGGTTTCGATCGGGTTCCGCCCTTCGTTTGTTAACTCCATGCTTGTTGTCTTCGTGCATTCTCGTGGTAAGGATCTGATTACATACCGCTATCGCGAACAAGTGACAGATCGCAACGTTAGACCACCGTGGACAGGCTCTATCACTGAGGTTCTAAGTTGACATGAAACCTGGCAGGGTCAAGATCATTCCGTAGTTCTCGGCTATCGACCGCCCAGCTTGCCTGACCCGGCCGCTGATGCATTCGGGCGTCTTTTCGGGCGTCTTATAATTGCAACCTGGCATTGTCCGTGTCTCTCTACTTATTTCTTGTCTCCTACTACAATTCCTTCCATCTCGCATGCCCTCGTGATACCCAACTAACGAAGAATGTCATTACTACACTTACCCCTCACGAATAGATCACACCGCATGGCTTCTCCCCGGAGCTCTATTCATACTACGCGCCCAGCGGCCAGTAGTGCTTGGGAGATGCCCGGGCGGACGCCTGCGCCAATGTGAGTTTGGCCATTTTCTTAGTGTCAGATGGCACCTCTCGTTCCAGCGCTTACTAGCTTTTTGTGCTTTTGCATAGGTATCGCCATGCCATGCCATCAGGCCCTTGGCCATGGATGGATTTTAATGTGGACCTGAAATCCGGTCAACAGTCGAAAGAGACTCATTATGACCAGTCGTGGAAAGGCTACCCACAGAGCATTTTCCCCAATTGGACTCCCGAGCAGGTGGCGCGCAGCGAGATGTTAACCCAGTGCCAGAACCGACAGTCTGGTTGTTGCACGATATACAATGTCGACGTTAAAGACAATGGCTCCTTCGTTGTTGGTCAAGCAGAGAGGTTTGAGGTATCGAGTACCAATGGAGAAGAGGTTTGGAAGTCATTCCAGGCAGAGGTAAGCCAAAATCTTATCGGTCATATTTTTGTCCCGAACGCCACCCTTGCTTCTCAGCGTCCAAAGGGCACTCGTGTCCGAGCACTATTTGTGGATAAAATGACAGTCCCCATTCTCAGAATGTTGGGTACAAAGTATGTATTGTCTTTGATACTTCCAATTGACGCAAAACATCTGACTTCGAGTAGATATACTATCGAACCTTTCTTTTTCTCTTCTTCTACAAACTGGATACCATCGCGATATCAAGAAGAAGTGAAACCAAAAGAAGGAGACCGTATGTTACTGTTCATCGTAGGCATCATATCACACTGACAATCAGCTCAGATATCACAATCACTTTACCCTTCATACGCGCCGTGCAATGTCCCCCTTCTCAGTCGGCAACTGCGCCCTCGACGACGAGCACGTACCCGAATTTCACTAAAACATATCCATCACGTGTTAGTTTAGGTTCGTAACTCGAAATAACAATTTCCACCACCCAAGTCGTGAACCGTTATATTTTCTTTCAGACGCACATCAAATCATAGATACCCAGTCACCTCTCTTTCTTCGTTCCTGTAAGTCTTTCGCTGTGGCCATCTCGCTGGCGCCGATTCACGTTTAAGCTAGCTCGTCATATCCTCATGCTTGATCTTCTTTCCCTACACATGGTTCGCTCCAAGGATACAAGCACTATCATCTCGTACCATTCGGACTCAGATTCGCATAGGACTGGTGCAGAACGAATGAACGGTCTGTTATATTCGATAGGCCAGAGCGTTTACTGGCAAAAAATATTCAGTAAAACCAGCGATCCCACCTTTGTGCTGCTGTCCATGCTGTGGTACGCACTATATGCATGGGACGAATCTTTTGAGATTCTGTACGCTCATATTAATATTTTGGTCTGTGATTGTAGTCTCTTGAGTAATATGTCCGGCAAACTAACTTGCACGTAGGAGTCATCTGTTATTACGACTAACGAAATGCACCTGACACGCGAGCTGCATATCATTCAAGCTCATCTCTTGTTCTACGCCACCCTTCTACAAGATTTCATCAAGTCGGTTATGTTTGTGTTAGAGACTCCCCATCCTGCGACGGAGGCTGATCTTCCTGATGGAAAAGGACGACAGGAACAACAAGACTCGAAGGATCTCCTAAAGAAAGAGTGCAGTAATTTGTTGTCTGCAATTGACAGGCTAGAAGGTATCAGAGATATGCATAGTAAACGTCTGCAAAACGTCATGAATCTCGTATGTTCTATTTAATTAGACTTCACAGGGTCGTCCGCTGACGAGATCATAGGCATTCGCCACTGTGAATATTGACGACAGTAAACAAATGAAGGAGTTGACGCAAGCCGCTTTGCGAGATTCCACTGCCATGAAGCAGGCAAGTGTACCACTATACTATAATGTCTCTTCTGCTGACACGAAACGTAGATATCTTATCTCACGATGATTTTTCTACCTGCAAGCTTTACGGGTGTATGTTTTGATTTCCCCACTGTTTTACTCCCTGCTAATTTCAAAATCTTGGTCATTTAGACGGTATTCGGAATGAATGTTAAAGAAATTAACTCGGGTTCCTACGAAACGCTGGCCCACTACGCTATAACAACTGTGTTACTGACCCTTACCACCGTTTGGATTGTCGTGGCTCTTCAAAGCGCCAGTCATTTCCACGGACCTGGTCCTGACAAGGGCGTGTGGATCCGGCTTTGCTGGCCTGTTCGAGTTTCACTGCGCAAGTGGAGGGAATATAATCAAAGACGAGCCGCGAAAATTAATTCTCAAAATAAAAAGCAAGATCTAGAAAAAGGATCAATCACTGACGATTAAGCTATGGCTCATATTTTTTCTTTACGCACTACTATACCTGCATATTTCTCAACTCACGAACCATGACTGACTACGTACGCTCGTTGATCGAGTCACTGTGTAGCTGCTACAACTGCTATTTAGGATCTATGTTACAGCTATCATGGAGTCTACGACGATGTCTTTACCGCTAATGTTTGCAATGTATTAGGTTGGAGTTCATGGGACTTTGTTTTAGAGCTCATCCCTTTACATTGGACACTAGTGTATGAGTTGTTGAGTTTGTATGCATTGACAGTACTACCCGACAGATGTGACAGCCAATGTTAGGCTCGAACACACTTCACCTTCATATTCTACAGTACAAAAAGTAAAAGATGATGTTAGCACAGATCTGATATGTAAGGATGGCCAGCCTGGAGTCGCGGCTGAAAGCTTCCTGATTAGGCATGCGAGGCACGACTTGCACATGTTAAGTTCTCATTTACAAATTTCCGAGCTTTAACCACTCATTGCTACACTTTGGTCTCCAAAGAACAAGGTAAGACCTCTACTCTCTACCCGCCACACTAAAAGACTTAGCTAAACATGCCTGGTAGACCGTAATCTTGTACTAAGTAGTATCCATATGCAGTTGTTCTCCAGAGAACACTGATATTATACATTTATGCGATACACACAGCCTCAAAAAGGTACACCCTCTCACTTGCTTGCAACGTTGAGGACTGTGAACTAAGCCTAAAAGCTGAACGAGGATCAATCCGTAGTTCTCGGCTATCGACTACCCCGCTTCGGTCACTGATGCTGTCCTGGGCGTCTCTTCTGATGTCTTATAGCTACAGCGCTAGCTTGGCAAGCGTTTTCCCTCCGTTTCTTGTTCTCGTATAACGTCCCCTTCAACCTCTTCAACCTCATATACCCCAATAAAAAGTGATGTCTTTACAACACTTATCACTCACAGACGAATCACACCGTATCGTTCACGATGCTTGTCCAGTGGCCAGTAACGGCTGGAAGATGCCCAGGCGGACGCCTGTGCCGATGTAAGTTCGGGGTTCTTCAGTGATAGGACATCACGGTACCCTGACTGGCGTTTGTGTCTTTGTGTAGGTATCGCCATGCTATGCCATCGGGCCCTTGGCCGTGGATTAATTTTGATGTAGATCTCAAGCCTGGTCAACCGTCGAAAGAGATAGTTCCTTTCGACAAGTCGTGGAAAGGCTATCCACAGAGCATTTTCCCCAATTGGACTCCAGAGCAAGTGGCGCGCAGCGAGATGTTGATTCGGTGTCTTCACTCTGGTTGCTGTTCAATATATAGCGTCGATGTCAAAGACGACGGCTCTTTTGTCGTTGGGGAGACAGAGAATTTCAAGATATGGAGTACCAACGAAGAAGAGATTTGGAGTTCATTCCAAGCTGATGCAAGCGTTAATCTTAACATCTGATACTTTTTTTTTACCAAGCCAAATCTCCTTTTAACAGCGTCCAGAAGGCATTCGTGTTCGAGCATTGTTTGTGGATAAAATGACGGTCCCCATTCTCAAAATGTTGGGCAAAAAGTATGTATTGTCTGTGATCCTTCAAGTGGGCACAATACATCTGACTTCGAGTAGATATACTATCGAACCTTTCTTTTTCTCTTCTTCTACAAACTGGATACCATCGCGGTATCAAGAAGAAGTGAAACCAGGAGAAGGAGACCGTATGTTACTGTTCACCATAGTCGTCAGGTTACACTCACAGATAGCTTAGATATCACGATTACTTTACCCTTCATACGTGCCGTGCAATGTCCCCCTCCCCAGTCGGCAACTGTGCCCTCAACAACTGGCATGTACCCAAGGCATTCCCCTGATGCATCACAGCATGGTAGTATAGGTTCGTAAACCAAATACGTGTTTCTGTCGCCCCAGTCTTGATAGATTGTCCTTCCTCTCAGATTCACACGAAATTATAGATACCCAGTCTCCACTTTTTCTTCGTTCTTGTAAGTCGTTTTTGCTACAGACATTCTGTTGACACTGATTAACGCCTAAGTTAGCTCGACATATCCTCATGCTCGACCTTCTTTCCCTACACATGGTTCGCTCCACAACATCAAGTACCATCATATCGTACCATCCGGATTCTGACTCCCATAGGACTGGTGCTGAGCAAATGGAAGTCCTGTTATATTCAATTGGTAAGAGTGTTTACTGGCAAAATGTACTCAGCAAAACCAGCGACCCCACCTTTGTCCTATTGTCTATATTGTGGTACGCATTATACGCGTGGGACGAATCATTTGAGATTCTTTACGCCCACATCAATATTCTGGTATGTGTCTTCTAGTATCTTTGAACAATTCGAGAGCTTAGCTACTTCTCTCAGGAATCATCCGTCATTACCACCAACGAAATGCGTCTGACACGCGAGTTGCACATTATACAAGCTCATCTCTTGTTCTACGCGACTTTGCTACAAGATTTCACCAAGTCGGTTATATTTGTGTTAGAGACTCCCCATCCAGCGACGGAGACTCTTCCACATGATGAAAAACAACGGCACGAGCGGCAAGCATCAAAGGACCTCCTCAAGAAAGAATGCAGAAATCTGCTATCTGCGATTGAAAGGTTAGAAGGTATCAGAGATATACATAGCAAACGTTTGCAAAATGTCATGAATCTCGTAAGTTCCTTCCCACATGGTGCTGGGCTTTCTTACTCACGAAAAAAATCTCCTATTATTTACAAATATCTTAATCATTATAGGCATTCGCCACTGTAAATATCGATGACAGTAAACAAATGAAAGAATTAACAAAAGCCACCTTGCGAGATTCCACTGCCATGAAGCAGGAAAGTCCACCAATAAACGCAGATAGATTCGCTTGGCTGATCTCGAATATAGATATCTTACCTCACGATGATATTCCTGCCTGCCAACTTTACAGCCGTATGTTATCTTTGCCCGCAACTATTATCACATTCTTCTGAATTGATGGCATGGTTCAGACAGTATTTGGTATGAATGTAAAAGAGATCAATCCTCAGTCGTACGGATCTTTGGCTCACTACGCTATAACGACGGTGCTATTGACACTTGCTACCATCTGGATTGTCGTGACATTTCAAAGGACCAGTCATTTCCACGGATCTGATCCTGATGTGGGTTTCTGGATCCGACTTTGCTGGCCAGTTCGGTTTATACAGCGGAATTGGGTGGAAAGCAAGCAAAAATGGGCCTACCGGCAAGACCAAAAGCAAGATGTAGAGAAAGGATCTATCCCCGACGAATAAGCTATGTACTTTAATTTATCCGTACTACACTACCTGCATTTTTTCAAACTCACGAATTACAACTGGAACTTCGTACCCTTCCCACTGTTACAATAGCTGACTTATTTATGGTTAACGCTATCATGTGTCTTTATCGCTAATAATTGTAATGTAACAGATTCAAATTCGTACTCTGGCGTACTTACGGGAGTCGTTTTAAGACGTTTGTTGAAGAATATTCTCTCCCCGCCGACAAGGGAACACTACCAAGGAATGAAAGCCATTTATACGCACGCTATCAGTTACCATGGTGGCAAACAGGCTACTCGGATCCCTGCTATACGCAAAGAGAGTGTGGGCGCCTATACCTATATAAAATTGCTATGCTTGCTGCTCTCGAGGGAAAACGAGATTGCAGTGGACTTATGATAGATGTCATAAGTCATAAATTAATGCAGTATCATCTTGGTATCATAATCGAAATATGCCCCCTGGGGCGGCCTCGCCCTCCAGGTTTCAGGGATATCCTATTTGCTTGCTGTCGCTTTGGCGGAAGTCGGTTACTCGGACGGGACATGATCTCGACTCTGCGCATTCACAAATATCGAGGTTCAAACGATGCATGCAGTGAGCCATGGTTCAGACGTTGGATGGGCGACCAAGGGCTGAGTTGGATGGAGATGCGATAATGCCTTACGTGCGGCCAACAGTGGATGGTGCAGTATAACTAGATGTGAGCCCAAGAAAGTGCATGACAAGAAAATCCAACTCGACCCCACGTTTTTGCCAACAATTTTGACTCTCGCTGCAGATATAAGCAAATTGTTAAGTTTATAGCCTGTAGTATCTGTAGATGAGTATCTAAAATAGTCACAAAGCCGACTCTGAAAGTACAAAATGGTGAAAAGCCCAATAATGAACTGATAAATTGTCCGGTAAATGAATTTCTACGACGCACTTAATTTATGCAGCAATGGCACCGTTCCCTGTAATCCAAAAACATGAAAAGACGGAAACTATAACAAATAGAAACTGAAAAGATGATTGTAAGGTCTGCGCCCACGAAGATCCAGAAATACATAAAAATAAAAGATACTCAGTCTCGTTCTAAGTTATCGTCCACAGCATGAACTTATACCAGCGCTTCGTTTGCTATCTTGCGAGAGTCCTAAACGGACCGTCTCCGCGTCTGTATCATTCGGACTCCGAAAGAGCAGCGTCCTTGCTTCTATTGTTTCTTCGTATTCCCACCTGAGAACCACCCGACGAGCAATGTATTCGAAAACATTGCCCACACCTTCCCCCGTCTTGGCTGACGTTAAAAAGAGTCGTGGCCGCCGTTCTGGCCGAGAAACAGGCAAATGAGCCATTGAAACCGCTTGACCTCGATTGAATAAACTCGGAGTGATAGTGACGGCAGAGGACGATGTACTCGAAACTGACGGGATACGGCGTGGGGTACGGGTAGGCGATGTCGGTCTCGAGGAACGGGCGGAGGAAGGGATTGGAGAAGAGCGAGCTGACTCGTAGGCGTCGAAGAGAGAGGAGGATGGCGTGTGGAAAGTTGTGAAGCCAGTATGCGTACTGGTCATAGTACCGTTGTTAAGTTGGTTACTACTACGGGAGCGGGATTTAGATAGGCGTTTGTAGTGGTGGGATATGTCGATAGACCGTGTGCGAGGTGTTAGTAAGGGGAGATCTATGTCTCCATTATTATGAGACATCGTTATACTGGGAAACATAGATAATTCTTGTACGTGAGGAATGGCGATTTCGCACGGAGGAGATGGAGGTGGAGTTGAAGGAGGGACTAGTTCGTTGATGAATTGTAAAGCTTCTGATTCTGAAACTGGAGGGACGCGAGCGTATGGGTCAACCACATCAATCTTGTTTCCAACGACGACGCAACAATAGTCTTCTAATTCATCGTCTGACAAAGGCGCTTTCTCGCGGAATTGCGACCACCATCTGGTGAGGGCTGTGAGCGTTTCAGGTTTGTTGACGTCGAACATCAGCAGAGCAGCGTCTGCGCCTCTAAAAAATGCCGCAGATAAACTGGAGAAACGCTCCTGACCGGCGGTGTCCTGTGTGATGTTATGATAAAGTCGTACGACACCGTCGAGCTCAGAAAAAACAAGTCAAAAGCAAGGAGGGGAACTGACCCATATTTGTAGTGTTACGGACTGGTCTGGCTTGGTTGGATGAGGAAGTGTCTTGGAAATAAAATCAGCACCTATGGTAGCTCGATAGCCTGTTGAGAAACGCCCTGATATATACTATTAATAATAAAGAATGAGTACAGACAAGACTAAGCTCAGAGTCAACAATGAGGTTACCTGAGTGCGCAGACTAGTCTTGCCTACACCGGAAGCACCGATAACGACGAGCTTGACCGTTGGCATGATGGCTGTCGTCGTACAAGGTCTTCATGAGCAATCATGCAATCGCGGGTACCGGAATCAAAAACGAGCCTGTCCCACTGCGAGAGAGCCAAACACGACCACACCAAGGCGTACAACCGCGACGCGAGCAAAACAGGTTACAGTCCGACTGCAATCTATCCGATGGACGAGACAACGCCCCCTCCTCCTCCAAACGAGGCCTCGCCACCACCACCACCGCCTATCACAACCTCGGGATCTCCAACTGATTTCTTGAAGGGCGTAGTAGGGAAAAGGGTCATCGTTCGTCTCACATCGGGAGTGGATTACCGCGGTAAGTCGTACTTTCCGTCTGAATCCATCGTACCGGACTGAATGGGCACAATGCAGGTGTGCTTTCATGTCTTGATGGATACATGAATATTGCCTTAGAGCAGACTGAAGAACACGTGAATGGCACTCTCACTAATCGCTACGGCGATGCTTTTGTTCGGGGAAATAATGGTCTGTCTTTATTTTTGCATCCGGCCGTGGTGCCTTGTCCTGACGCTCGCTTTCCCAGTACTGTACATCTCCGCCGCAGAAGCTCTGTAACTTTGTATCTCGATGCTCACTGCATCCGTGTGGTGTATCTATAATATTTCTTCCATGTGCTAACGAAAATCAAATGGTGCTCTGATACCTTCTTTCACCTTACAACTTAAACAGCGATCAGCGGGTTGTCAAGTTGGCAGGTAAGATTGCCTACGTCTGCAGTCAAATTGATTGTTACGTTCAGTGGTCATTACAGTGAAACATCCTCGTGTCATCGTTCCAGATGCATCCTTTTACCTTTTTGCACTGTTCAACGAATCTATGCCACGATATGCTTCTGAATCACATCTACGCGCGAGTCAAACGTCTGATAATAATATGGATCACGTTAAGCCTGACATGTCTCTATTGGTAAGGTCAGCACCAAAGGTTCTGTCTTGCCACTCATACATGTCAATATTCTTATCATTTCCAGTAAGGTGACGATAACGTCTCACTTCTCGCATCAGAAAAGAAAACATTCGATTACAGTAGTCATTTCCATTTACTACACAATATTAATCTAATCCTCGTTAAGCCTATCACCGATTGAGCCTCTTAATTGAGGTCCTCCAACAACGCTTCAATTGCGTCTGGGAACGAGTCCATAAGGGAGAGTTTGGCCGTCTCTGTAGGTTCCCACCCAAGTCGTGCGAGTCGCTGTGGTTTAGCGAACTGATTGCCACCCAACAGCGACCAACCGTCTATGAAGAAGAAAATTTACGATCAACCATAAATTCTAACTGGAAATTCTTTCAAAGGACTTACAGTGGCCCAGAGGCTCGACAACCTCTGCTGGCATGGGACGAGTACCACCTTGCTTCAAGATTCCTTTGTTGAATAAGTACTGGTCATAGTGGGGATATAGTCAGTAAAATCGATAAAGATGACACCGTTCGATCGCCTCACGTCTCCCATCTTTTCGGTCCAGTCGTGGTATGAGATCTTTGGTTGCATGCTTCCACAGAAGTCTGGAGATTGATTGATGCGATCAGCCGGACGCAAACACTTAAGGCCAGGGAAACGTACAGATACCGTCTTTACCCTCCTCAGCCTTGCCCTCGAGTGCAGATTTGAATAGGAGGAGTAAAGCCGAAGCCACATCTATAACGTGAACATTGTTCATCGAATTTGCTCCAGGACCCCAGGTTCCCATGTAACCGAGCTTCTTGGTCATATCAAAGAAGATACGCAACCATAAGGTGTTTCTCTGGACACCTGCAAGGTGTCACATAAGCGTTATTCAATCCTTAGGTGAGAGTCATCATACCTCGTCCAACGCCATAGATCTAAATACCAAACGTCAACAACGTTAGAACTTCTTCTACAATATATTATAGACATATTCACGAACCTGGCCAGGGTAGAGGATAATCGTGCGAACGGGATTTTCCTTACGCGTACCCGCTTCGACGATCTGCGTATCGTTATTTTAGCGGAAGTTACGTGAATTAACGAAAATGCCATGCAGCGACGACGCACAGGAATATCAGACTCTAAATGCGTATTCGTAGATGGGCAACTATCGATGTGCTCGCCGTCAATTCGCTATCTCGAAATCCAGACAACGCCGGTACTCACTCTTTCAGATCCAATCCGATGTCAGACCATTCTTTAACGTTTTCGACGGGTTCTCCACGAGCGTCGTCACTGATGATGCCGCAGCCCGATACGTGAATGTACAAAGGAGGCTTCCCAGGTTTACTTGCGGATCCTTTCTCCAGTCCCGCGAGTGTTGCTATGGAATGGCGAGATAAGCGGTGGAAACGATAGTCAAAGGTTCCGAGACTCACATTTTACGCTGGGGAGATGATCAGAACTTGCGCTATTGATGATAATGTCGGCTTTCGCGACTTGTTCCTGGATAACGGCATCATCGTCGAGCGAGCCTTCGACGACCGATAAGTTCGGATAAATCTCCTTCAAGCGAGGGACGCGAGAGAGAGAAGAGGATCGGACGAGGGCGACGACGTGGTATTGAGGAAAGTCGCGATTGAGGAGGATCAAGAACTCAGAACCAAGGTAGCCTGTAGCACCAAGGAAGAAGATAGTAGGAGTGGACATGTTGAAATTGAAATCGGAATATGAGAGTATGCTGGTTGAGAGTAGTGGGTGGTTTTTCGAGTTTGAAGTGGTGATATGTTGTGTGCGATATAAGTATACCAGTGCTACGGGTGCGTAATGCAAATGAGGTTTTATCGGCCCTGTTATGACTGACAAAGTGACAAAGTCCTGTGATCGCACGGATAGTAGGGCGCAATATATCGCTCCCACAGGAAAAGGTGCAGACTAATGAGGAGGCTAATAAATGGTGAAGAGGAGTGAAATGAAGGGCTAGACGATTGTAAATGAAGGAAATGGGGTGCGTTTTGGATAGCGGGTTATTCCGTAGTGGCACGAACTTTACCATTCATATGTTAGCCCTGGGAAGCGGTATGAGTGTGTACGATATCGAGTATCAGCTAAGTTGGAGGCACTTGAAAGTTCGGAGGCGTTGACGCTGATCTCTGACCACAAGAAGTACGGTGGGGAGTACTTAGATCGTAGTGCTTGTGATGATATGATGGAGCCTGTGTGAGTCACAGCATGTAGATGAAGCATGTAGTACGGTCTGGTATTTTTGGTTAACGTTTGCTAGAGCAAGATTGAGTCCTGTTCTAGCGAGGCACGGAAGCAAATCGCAGATCGGCGATCGAGTGTCGATCTCATACCACGTGACTCGCTACGTTTGCTGTCCCCGAAATTGGCGTACATTGTTGCTGTAAGTGCTGTAAAGGGGGACTCCAATAGAACCCCTCCTTGTCTCACTTCCTCGCCTCCTGTGCACTTGCCGATTCAGTCGGCCCTTTCCGTCCACTTCCTACCCTGCCACAAAAAATATTATAGTACCTGCTCAAACGAGCAATAATCCTCAACATATGCAACCTCCCCGTCTCGTGTGAACCCACACACAACTATTGAGTCGCCGGTAGCCTTTAAGATGGCCAGAACTCGCTTTTGCTCTCGTTGGCATCCCCGTACTCGCTCATTTCACACACTGAAGCTAGCATTCAACTGGCTGTCCTCTCG
Source organism: Serpula lacrymans var. lacrymans S7.9 (assembly GCF_000218685.1). Classification (NCBI taxonomy): domain Eukaryota; kingdom Fungi; phylum Basidiomycota; class Agaricomycetes; order Boletales; family Serpulaceae; genus Serpula; species Serpula lacrymans. Next base: position 308,058 of record NW_006763298.1, on the reverse strand, counting down.
CTTCCCAATTGTAACTAGCAACTAACTGTCGACTATGGGTATATACGACTCCACCATTGGTCAGTTTCTTTCCTCTTATCTCCATACACTCTCTAAGCTCTCATATTTCCCCACAGGTACCTTGCTAGTTGGGATATTCTGTACGTCTTTACCGTCATTGACGCTTTTTCTCTGCTAATTGCCACATCTCCATGCAGTCAATACGTATCTCTATGGCTTGGTCACGTACCAATTTGCTGCCTATCACAGAATAAGTATGTTTTCGCGTGGCTAATATACTTTCATTTGCTGATCTCCGCGCGTATGTCAGAGTTCAATGATCATCCAGCAATAAAGTAGGCACATCCTTCGCTTTGATAATTTTAGCACTAACTTGCCGCCGGTAGGTACATGGTGTTGGTGTTGTTCATCCTCGACACCGTCCACAGCATTTCGTACGTCTGTCAGTATTTATTATGCACCCCTCTATGTTGATCATCATCACGTTAGTGCCATTTACATGGCTTGGGTATATTGGTATGGTATTCTTTGTATTGCCTATGATATTCATCTCAGCGCCTCGCAGCGTGACAAACTACAATAATCCTACTGCTATAACGTGTAAATCCTTCTTGCTCTGGGCTACAACGTTTCCATATTTATTAACGTCTTATTTCAGCCGCACTTTGGCCATACACTTTTACTCCAATCGCGACGGCCTTGGCAGCTTTGTTGACGCAGGTTTTCCTAGGTTATCGGTGAGTAATGGAAGCGTGAGGGAGTCGACAACTTAACCTAGATTATGGTCCCCAGTATCTATCGTCTGAGCAACAGTCGAGTCCTGTTTGGTGTTATCCTTGTGCTTGCCGTGCCGACCTTTGCCCTCGGAATGGCTTGCGGTATCAGAGCATGGATAATCAAAGTGTAGGTCCAAGTATGGGGTAGAGACCACCGTGCGCACCAAGTTCACACTATTTTACCTAGGTTGGTCGAACTCTCTGCCTTGGATAGCCTCGTTACAGGCTGGTTGGCGATGCAAGTCAGCCTTGACCTATTCATCACCGGTACGAGGACTGCCTTTTCTTCCTGCTCTTCGATTGATGGATGCTGATCGTTGTTATGTCTCATCGTAGTTACGCTTACGATCATCCTTACTCGGTCACGAACTGGCTTCCACAAGACAGATACCGTACTGAATCGTTTGATCCGTGGTGCCATCCAAACTGGTCTCTTCGCGGGTATCTTCTCCCTGGGTGATCTCATCACATTTCTCCGTTACCCAACGACCAACTTGTATGGCATGTTTGCTATCCCCATCGGTCGCATATATACCAACGTAAGCTGCCAAGTAACGCGTCAACCGTGGGTTTCGTCGCTGACAAAGTTGCTTGTCTTGCTAAATTCAGACACTCCTTGATACTCTTCTTGCACGCCAGGACCTGAGGCAGCAAATGGCTGGAACTCGTGATATGGATTCAGACGTACGAACCAGTCTTATGTACACCCCCCCTATCACATGCTCATAATATTGACAGACTAATAACGGTGCCTCATGGCAATCATCATCACAAAGGAGTAAAAACATCCAGCTTAAAGAGGTAGAGGTACGCAAAGACGTACAAGTATTCAACGATGCCGCTTCTTATGAAGCGGATCTCAAGGTTCCATCATCGATGGCCATATAGAGAAAAAATAGAACTAGTTCCATCCGTTCGTTTCCATTCAGGTATTGCTGGTACATAGACGAATATAGAACCTTATATTTTTTGCCATCAACTTGCTGGATGGGTTTAAGGACACTGTCCTCGAGGTGACCCTTGCAATATCCTCCTGATGCCCTCTGATCGTTCTTTTGTTTGCAGCCTTCTGACCATGTCTGTCAGTATATGTTTTTTTTTTTTTGAAGTGAAAGAGTACAATATCGACCTACTATATCATTGCTCGTGTCGTATAGATGCGACAAAACCTTATTTGCGAAGATGAGCCCAGCTATGTAGTGATAGTTAGCATCAATGGGATGTTACTGTAACAAGCTGCGTTTGGCCGCTTTTAACCACTCCTGTTCACTTGGCATATAATAGTGCTCACCTGTCTCCTCTGTGAATGTCATGTCGTGCCCGCCTTAACCTCTTGAATCTGCTATCCATCATACTGTTGACCTGCAAATCCTCGAATCATGTGGCGACAGTACAGATATGACTCAAGTGTAATTAGATATTACATTTAGAGAATAAAGGCCTGCGTAAACTGTGCATGTTCTATACGAGGTCGTACAAAGGACGCTCGATAAATAAGATATAATGCCACCTTTGAGGACAATGACCTTTACCCAGTTTAAAAGAGGAGAGTTTACTCCTAGGTTCTCCCCATTATACCAGTCAATAGCCATGGTACATGCCATAATCAGAACTATCCTCCATATCAATGCGGGTCCGTTTCACATTGGCAAGTTCTAACTGAGTCGGTTCCCCCTTTATAAATTCCACTTTTCTCTTCCGTTTTCCTTGGATTGAAGATTGAGAAGGTGCTTGGTAAAGCTGTTCCACGGAGATGGGTTCTGAGGAGCTAGGTTGAGTGATTGTAGCACCATCCCGTGCAACAAGTAAGGCGGCCACTTCCTCGTAGCCCAAACGTACTGCACACTGAAGCGGCGAGTCTCCATTGTCGTTTTGCAAGTTCATATCGATGTCACGTCTGGAGAGTAGCTGTTCTACAAGAGATTTGCATCCGTGCTTTGCTGCTATTAAAAGAAGGGTTTCCCCGAGCTTGTTTTTCCAGTTCACGTCAACATCACTCCTTGCAAGCAGCGAGTTTAATATCACACCCTTCCGTAAATCCGACCCAGAATCTTTGTCACTTTCAAGGTCATTTCCGGGTGATGGAAGGGGGTGGGGACACATCGTTATCGTTGCCGCCTTGCTGCCCCTCCTCCTGGCTCCTCTTTTCCTGTGATAGGTGAATCATTATCAATAGGATCACTGATATCGACTCACCTCTGCCTGTTGTTGTTATCGGTGTTATTTGCATTGGGGGCATGATAAATGGAAGAACTAAAACCCAGATTCTCGTTCACTTTCACAAAAGCACGATATGCTGCAGCCCACAATGGCGGTATACTCAGGCCACTCTCCACTGGGATAATGTTCACGTCAACTGTATCGTAAGCCAACAGAAGCTCCACCGTCTTTTCATCACAATTCCAGGCCGCTAGCCATAGGGGTGTAAAACCACACGGATCCTTCCAATTCACGTTGAAGTTTATTGAAGCTTTTATGACAAGCAACCGGGCCAATTCCTTGCGGTAAGACGCGTGGAACGAGAAAGCCAGTGACATGCATATCTCGTGGAGTGGCATCTGGACTATGCTTGCTTTCCCTTGATTAGCTGTAAGGATGAATGGTGTGGAATCGCAATCTTTGTGCGAGAAAATGTCTACTTCGGGCCTCGCTAATAGTAATTCAATAACTTCGGTCTTGCCTTGGACCACTGCAGGTGAAAGTGGCGTCCAACCTTCTTCGTACTGCGAGTCGACATCCACACCATCATTGGCTAACGGCAGACTAACAATCTCCACTCGCCCATCCTGAATGGCATACCAGAACGGTGTCCGGCCGTTACGGTCCTTTGAGCCCACATTCACTTCATCCCTCGCCAACAACAGCTTGACAATTTCCACATGACCTTGGGAAGCTGCTTGCGAGAGCGATGTCAAAGCATTATTGTCCTTTGAATCCGCGTCTACTTCATCCCTTGCCAACAACAGCTTCACAATGTCCACATGCCCCTGGTAAGCTGCTCGCATGAGCGGCGTCCAACCGTGGTCGTCCTTCGAGTCCACATCTATTCTGTTCCTTGCCAACAGCAGCTTGACGATGTCCACACGCCCCCGGTAAGCTGCTTGCGAGAGCGGCGTCTGATTATTAGTGTCCTTTGAGTCCGCATCCACATCATCCCTCTCCAACAGCAGCTTGACAATCTCCACATGACCTTGGAAAGCTGCTTGCGAGAGCGGTGTATCACGATTATTATCCTTTGGGTTGACACATACCTCACGCACTGCCAATAGCACTCGAACTACCTCTATTCTCCCATAATACGCTGCAGCACCAAGTGGTGTGTCATCGCGAAGATCGTTCCTCGAATTGATGTCATGACCTCGATCAAGTAGTAACTTCACCACAGAGGCATACCCTTCTTCTGCAGCAATGAACAATGGTGTTCTATTCTGGCTGTCTCTTCGATCGACAGCAGCGTCGTTCCCTAGCAAGTAATCGATAGTCTGTTCAAGACCGAAGTAGGCACACAAATGCAATGCTGAACCCCCCTTGAAGTAGCGAGAGTGTATGAGTTTCAGGGCATTCTCAACGTTCGCCTCACAACTTAAGAATTCGCGGATCACCATCGGGATTGTCTTCTCAATACTCCGTGCGTGGCGGCCCCAATTTTGTCGTGCATAAAAGATGAAGCCTTGGCCGCGGTAAAGGTCAATAAGACGTACATCTTTCGGTGGAAACACAGAGAGAGCGTCTAGGCATATATTGGTGATTTGCGCTTGGGGGTCTGGGAAAGCCCAATCTCCACGTTTTACTAGATATTCCTGCGCAGAGTAATCTAATGAAAACAGATTTAAGTAATAGCACTTGGACCATGCATCAAGTAACTTACGGACCAAACGGCATACATCTGTGTTTTCATCAGCAATAAGTATGCCAGCACAGGCTTCCATTATCGTCTCTTTATCCACCAGGTCATCAGCATTGATCTCACGCAGACCAGTTGAAAAGGCTAGGGCTTCCTGAAGCTCCGTGAAAAACAGCGGTCGAGAGGCAAAAACAATCAACGTGATGGCTTTCTTAGCTAGTTCTCCATATCGGCCTTCATATATCCGTTTCATAGTTTTGTCATAAGCACCTCCCACCTCCTTGGGGAGATTTTCAAGAGCGAGTCGAATATCATTACGAGTGACTTGGTGTGCTAGTAGGTCCACGTGCATACGAGATAGCAGAAACCTTCATTGGCATGTTAAGATCTGGTGTCTGTAAGAATAAATATAACTCTATGGAGCACTCACATGCCTTGAGCCTCTCTTATCAGACGCTCAATGGCTTCTTCTCTCAAAGCGTCACCCAACAGCCTGTCCAATTGTGTCCGCAAGCGAATACGGTTTGTGATATAGTTGCGTACATCGTCTTCATGCGCACAAATATCTATGCGAAGAGCTTCGTGAAGGACTACCTTGATCGATGATATGTCACGAGAAGTCACTAACAAACTACCTTCCAGGGATTGCAGACAATGCAGCATCTCAGAACGAGTATCGTCATCCTCGGAAATCTCATCTAAAGCGTCCACAATGATGAAGACCTGGGAGTATTGTTTAATTTCGTTTATTAATGCGTCGCGAATCTCGGATAGAGTTGGACGGAAGTCTTGTTCTCGATGACGTTTGAATTCTTCGCTGATGCGCCCAAACGCAAGGGGGAAATCTTGTACAAGCTGTTTCAGAAGACTTGCAACGAGATTACAGGCGGTCTGCCCCGAATGTTCCTTATAGTTGCAATAAATGTAAACCACAGTAGCATCGTTATCTCTGTTCTTCTCGAGATGATTAATGATGTATGACCTAGTAAAAACGTACGTGATGACCGCTCAAGATGGATTTAATTGATTTGCTGCTAGACTTACGCAAGAACAGTCTTCCCAGCACCAGCTAGATGACTCGGCATATTGGCATGTAGATCGTGATTGTGATAGTGCACTTACGAATCCCAGGACACCAAAGGGTTTTCAGATCACCTCTTAGCCACTGTTTAAATGTCTCATTCTCCAGCACCCATCCTCCCGTTCCCTCTCGCCAAATCCCACGAACTTCACTCTGCGTTTGGCGAAAATTCAGAGGGGATAGCCAGTTTTCAAAGTCCTGGCGTTCTTTCAAGGCAGCTGAGATATCTACTGTACTGTATTAGACTACATTCGGGCAGAAGAGGATATGTCAGACCGTAGTTGTTGATGGTGGTGTGAATGGTTTGAGGGCCATGAGCTTCGTTGTTGATTTGAGGACCATGGACTTCGTTGAATCTACCAAAGCGAGCGTCGACAGAATGAGATTGTGCCACCATGCCCCCGACATTAACATCGCCAACATGCGAGGGCGAGGCCCCCGGAACACTCATGTCACAGTCGAGGTCGACTCTAAAAAAACTGGAACTTGAGCTCGACACCTCTGCGATGGGGCACATATACTTTAGTTTATCATATGGCGCGCACGGATGATAAGAGGCAACGTGGTTACAGGTTGCGCAACCTCAATTTATCCATGACTTCACGCCAAAACCAAATTTGTAAGACCACAATGATGACCGACAGTTACGGATATCGATGATGGCGATGACTTGGACGCCCGTGGCGTGGATTTCGACAAGTTTCTTATCAGGAATGTCTGTCAGTATCTTTGATTTGCATCTGATAAGTTGCAGAACTGATGTTCATGATGAATGGGTCTTGGAATGGTGCAAGCGCAGCATCGTCGTCATGTGAACATATATTCACCGGTATCTCAAGGTACGACGTGGTTTGGTACTTATATGTACTCAGCTGGAGGAACATTCCCAGCCTCCCACAGGGCGAACCTCCGAAAGTCAATCGCTGCCGACTATCAGCAAAATCCAAGTGCGTACTACGGCCCACAGTCTGATACCTTTTCAGTAAGGTAAATAAAATCACTAACAATAAATGACTCCGCTCCCAATATTATCCATTGTTGCTACACCTCTTCGCTTCCACTCGCCCTTCAATCGTGCTGTATATCTGATTACATTTCAGTCTGAGGAGCAAGGGATATGCTTTTTGGTTAGCCCTTGTCTCGCAGCCAAGCTCAAGGTATGTATGAGAACTGCAATTATTCTCTGTATCGTTATACAGCCTAACGTCTGCATCCAATAAATACCATCATCCGTTGAAGCTTTACTAAAGCAAAGGATAATTGAAAACCGTACACGCGGGGAATCACACTGTCGGTATATCATGAGGCCGCTTTTCTCGCCATCTTGGTCCAAAATGTTAATACTGTCAAGCAAACAATACCATTCTCGAATTCCAGATATAAATAGTGCCTTTCCAAAATCGTCAGGACCAGCTGGCCTACCGATAAAAGCCTGTCTGGCTTCGATTTCAAGGCATAACGAAGTTTTCCCATCCCCTCATATACGCGAGGCCAACTACAGCAATAGTTCAATATAACGATATAAAGTGCAATGCCTGTACCAAGCACATCACTTCCTGAGTGTGCACGCTATATCCCTCCACCTACCACTCAAGAGAATTGTACGTCTTTGCCGTCATCTAAAGGATACTTTGTCGATGACCTCTAGGATGTACTTTTCCCAGTGGACTTTGCGGATCTTGCTATCATTGATTTAGCCAAGGCTCAGACTCCAGAAGGTCGTGCAGAGCTTTATCCTGAAGTGCGCGATGCCTTACGCTCGAATGGATTCGTGTACGCTATCAACCACGGATACACGCAAGCTCAGGTAACTCACCATCTCTCCAGCTTTCTTTCCACCAATCTCAACTGCGCGCTGTACCACTTCTATACATAGCGTGACCGAATCTTCGATATAGCCGATGTGCCTTTCACAGTTGTGCCCCCAGATGAGATGAAGACGTACACGGCGAATATCGCAAAGGTGGGATACTATCAAGGTTACAAGGCTCGTCGGTATTGGGTAATGCTACCATATCATTTTGCCTGAATTTCGAAAAGTTTAAACGAAAGACTTACCATGACAGCGTGTTGATACTGAGAATCAAGTTCTCGACCAGATCGAACACTATGGAAGTAAGTTTCCGGCACATCTACCTGTAAGGCTCGGTAAGCGTTAACATGGTGCATTTTGTAGTCAATAGAAACGTGTACAAGCGTCCTCATCCACAAGCTTTACGCCCCTTGATGCCTGAAATCGATGCCTTTGCTAGACACAACCATACCAATGTTCTTCAACCAATCCTAAAGTGAGTCACGGATAACTATTAAAAAAGTGCCTGTTCACGCTTCATGACAGGCTGCTGGCGCTCAGCCTTGAGCTCCCAGAAGATACTCTGGTGGAGAAACACAAGTTTGATGTAGCTGGGGAGACAGCAGGTCAGTGCTTGTCGAGTTATATGCGGACAGCGATATAATCATCCACCATGAGCAGTACGTTTCATGAAATAGTGATTTTCCCCCTACACGTTGTAACCACGGATTCCACTGACACATCACCAGCTACAAACGGTCTGAGGAAGAAGAGAAGCTGTCGAAGAATGTGTGGTTGAAGGGACACACCGGTTAGTATCATCCTACAGTGACACTGGCAGGGAAAGTCTCATTGATAATTTTGCTAAATGTAGACGTCGGTAGCGTCACCATCTTGTGGAGTCAGCCTGTGGGTGGTCTACAGATCCTGTCAAAGGATGGAAAGTGGAAGTGGGTAAGGCACATAGACAACGCACTGGTAAGGCATCTCCGTCTAAATTGGTTTTCTTCATCATTCCAAATGACACGATGCTCAAGGTGATCAATACTGGCGACGCTATGGAGTTTTTTTCCGGTGGATATTACAAACCTACCATCCATCGTGTGGTACGACCTCCTGGAGATCAGCTCGCTTACGATCGTCTTGGAGTATTCTACTTTTCGATGCCCGATGATGATGTTAGGCTCATTCCTCTCGTTGAGAGCCCTGTATTACAGCGTGTAGGTGTGGAGCGTCGATGTGCAGACGAAGATGCGCCTTTGTACGAGCAATGGAGGAAGGATAGAACTACTTCCTATGGACGTACAGAATTGAAGAAAGGCACAGAGAAAGGTGTGGAAGAGCAGATTGTTCGTGGTATCGTCGTCAAGCATTATAACTAGTATTTTCGCTTTCAGGTTCTCGTCAATTATTGCGTACAAGTGTTTGGTTTATTTTTTATTTTTTGTCTTTGAAGATATACGGTTTATCTGCTTCATCCAAATGCATTCCAGACTGCGAGGAGATCCTCTCCAGACCTCATCTCATACCTAACTTACAGACTATCGTGTCTGCCTGTGCTCTGCACTAGCAAATGGGATGCGAGATACTTGGGTATGTGAAGATATCGATAGGGTCCCATCTTGGGGAGATCCATCCAACCGAAAATGTAGCCTTCTTTTAGTCTTATCCACAGTAAGGCCTCGTAGCAGGGAGGCCCCCTTCGGTCAAATCCGTGTTGGCGGCATCACTCGGCAGGACATTGCTTCACTGTTAACCCCATAGTAAGACTTAGCACCATATAGAATTCATCACCCAGCAAATAAATAAATCTATCTTCTGTCATAATCTGGTAGACCGTCCAGCTATGGATTTGACCAGGCTCACTCTCAAATGCCAAGTTTAAATCAGTGTCCCATAGTTGTCCACCGGTCCTCCAAAATCACAGGTTGAGAGCTAGGCTAGAATGTTAGCAGGAATATCCCAGTTGATAGTTGTACCTACGGAAGTCCAGGATGCTACTCACTGATTGAGGTGGTATGCTGGGTGTTCTTAGAGGCTTTGGTCAACATATTTGTATCTTGAGGGTTGGCTGGATAAAACTGAATAGATGATTATTTGCATCTTATCATTCTAGTTGCTATTATATTAATTTATTTCAATCTTCTGAACACCATATGGGGAATTAACAGGTAAAATAGCCATCAAAATGACAGTTACAGACACCAAAGGGAGGCTCCCTGCATTCCACCCTTATTGTGGAGCAGACCTTATACAAGGTACTATATCAACTATATACATGTATTAGGTCTGCTATTGGAGACTAGCCTTCTTTAGTCCATGTATACCCAATCACTGTTGGAGAACAATTCTATGTCTATCAATGCTCTGTTCCCTTGATAATTAATATTGATCTTGATCTGATCTGTGTGTTTGATTGTAGGCAATGTTGGTTGAGAACTAAAGGTTCTTTGGGATCAAAACATGCCTTGAAAGAGAAAATTATATTGAGGTGAGCTGTAGGGCGGGAGGGTACCTTACAGATCACTCAGGTTGATTTTACACTTTGTAGAATCAAGGGCAGTGTGTTGAACTAAAGTCTGGGGATCTCTGACAGATTATGCGCTGGATTGTGTTCAGTGTTATCATGCACCAAAGTTGATTGGTAGCATGGACAAGTGTTAATAATGAAGCAAATATTCAAAAGACTTGCCTTTGCACCACACAGGCACAGTGCCATGTGGAATAGTAATTAATATTGCCTTTTTCAAACTTGTGGCTGATCAGCACCATCTCTATTAGGCAATCAAGTTGGGCTCACCTTTGCTTTCCATTCAGTACTTTCTGCATTTTGGCATTTTGGCAAATTTTTGCATTGCCACTGGCTACACATTGCACTCTTGCTTCCATTGTTCCCCCTTACCCTTCTTCTCTTACTTAGCCCCACTGTGGGCCCTTTACTCTCTTTTCTATTCTCAACAGATAGCCATTTCTGGATCCCCATCAACTTTTTGTCACCTCTTTGCTCTTTCTACTTTTCTTCCTTGCCCCTCCTCCACACCTGATGTCACTGCTTTTTATCTGCTCCCATCGCCAATCCATCAACCACCATGTGCCATTTTGGATTTCAGCAAAGCCCCAGCAGCCGGTCCAATTGGGCAACAGCTCCATCTTCATGACATCAATCTTCCATCATCTACTATTAAATCATTGCCTTTCTTTTCTTTTACTATATAAACCCCTGTATCCTACCTTGTAAAAAAAAAATCCAATCCAGACTTCCAATCCAGACTTCTTCTCTGTCTCTTATCTCAAGTTCACTACTCACTGTTACTTGTGATCCAGTGTGGTCACAGCACTTTCCACTGCTACTACTGTCAATTGCTGTTATTGTTACTCTCCATTTCTGAAGTCATTGTTACCCCTTTTGATTAGAGTCCTTCTGAGCACTACAGTCTGTGCGTCAGGAGCCTGCTATCACTGGGAACTTCATCACCTTGTCACCTTGTCTTTCTCAAATCTACCTTGTGCTACAATTAGCAAGGTAGTGCTTGTCTATACTTGTCACAAAGCCCCTATCATTCTATCTTCCCACTATCCCTCCTCCTCAAAACCCACACCCACACGTTTCTGGGTTTTACATGTATATACTGTCGGAGGAGTGGGAGCTCGTAAGGAGTAACTTGTAATATAGGTACAGAAATCCATGCAGACAATTATCTAGTGAAGGGAAATTGTATGTGGGAGGAGTGTACCATAAGGTCTAAACTGAAGAATCTATGAGGAGTATAAAAATGTGCATAGGAAAATGTATAGCAGACTACAAGTCTGGTGTAGGAGTATCAGAGTAGATGCCCAGAGTATCATGGGTACAGGGTTATACCAACCAGCAGGACAAGAGGAGTGTAATCCCAAGAGTACCAAAGATTCAGGGGGTTCAGACCTGAGAAATGTCCTCTTTGGAGATTCTGGAGTTCTGCCTTCTGGCATGGATATGACATGCAAAAATAGAGATAGACTTGGAAAGCAAAGAGTTTTTAGCAGATGAGGATGAGAGCAGGCTTTCTAACCGTTTTAAATATTGGGGACATCAAGTGGAAGGAGGATTAATGGACAATTTTTTTTAATAATCCTGGCTTTGATTAAATAAACTTGCATTTCTAACTCTTTCAAACTGAAGCCTTACCAAGAGCCTTACCCCCTTGTCACTCCCAAAACACCTCCCCCACAATCTCTAGAAGCCGCTGCAGAAGCTCTAGAACCAAACAATCTATATCAATTTGCAGGACCAGAAGACTTTCCCCCTCCACCTCAGAATCCATCACCCAAAAAACCCACATTCAACAATTGATTTGATCAAGAGTCTTTAGACCTTGAACCCAACCTAGCAACAAGAATATTCAACAAACCAAATCATGGCAGCAAAGCTGTCCTTGCCTCCCCTCCATTTGAATTTATTGGCAAAAAGGAAACCTACGTTAACCAGAAGAACACATTAGCTGATTACTTTTCCGCTTATCCCAAAAGTTTTGAAACTGATTCCTCTAAAATCCTCTTTGCATTATCCTACATCTCATCCAACAAAGCTAACAAGTTGGAAAGCAAACTTCAACAAATAAACTGCAGTGCTAGGAGATTTGTTTGCACCACGGAAGTGGGGAAGTATCTTGGAATTTATCAAGGAGCTAGATAGCAAATTTCTTGACCCCCACCTCAAGTTAAAAGCAGAAATTGTGCTTCATAACTATGAGCAAAGAGATATAATGGTTGATGCATACTTCAGAGGACTTAAATTAAAACTTATGGAAGCAGGATTGCTACCTGATGCAGAAGAAAGCTATCTATTTGTTCCTAGTATTCTTCGCCAAAATCTCTCTCAATTCCTCTGTGATTGCGTTTTGCAACAAGAAAACCTCTCTACTACATGTTACGATAACACAATTTTTGGACCTTCCCTTTACTTTTATTCTCCGCTTTAACTTTATACTTTAGCTTTCACACATGGTGCCACGCGGCACTTCCCCTTTCTCGCGCCGCGTTGCCTTCCTCTTATTTTGGACACAACTCTCCCACACAGTGGAGCTGGCCATGCGGGCTAGGCCCCATGACATCATCAGCCACTGTCTCTATCAACTGTATAGTACACATGTACAAACAACCCTGTAGTAGTATATAAACCCCAATAGATCCAGGAGACTCCTCAGCGAGTCCTCCTGTTGTATACCAACTAACTCACTGCATCTTAAGGAGTAACCACTCCCTCTTCATTTTCTCTATAATGTGTTTCTGTGTGCGCCAGAGTAACTAACTCTTGGTTGTTACACTACATATTTAGAATAGAAGGCAGCAGCCAGGAAATGGGAGCAACAGAACAAAGAACTTAATCTTGAAAGAAGGAGAGGCAGACTACCACAGCAGAGAATGCCACAGCCTCAGTATTAACAGTATAGACTGCGTTATCAACAGAATCAAAAACATGTTCCACCATCGCAAAATCCACAGACAGTACCGTGTACAGAGACGCAAAGACCACAATATATTTGTGACAACATCAACAAGATACAATTTTGGGGCACTGGAGCACAACCTCAAAAGCTACAACTCAAAGGAATAATGGTACAACCTATCAAAGGAGGGAGGTTGTCTTCACTAATGTTGTTAGACACTAGGAGAGGACTTGCTGAGTCCTTCCTCATGCATTGCTCAGGTATTTATTTTACAATACAGTGACTCCAAAAACCATTGCAATGTTTGGCCTAAATGCAGTGCGCTTTGCACACTGCCAATAGGCATAGTAAGTTTTCTCAGTTTTGGTGGGGTTGACACAAGTACTTGGTCTTGGCTACAAAATGGCTCCTGGGTCATGTGATTTTCCCTAGCAGCTGTGAAGATATGTCCATTTCAAAATAGCAAAACCATTGCAACAGTTTTTTCACTTTTGGTATTAAGGGAGATATCTAGGGAATATCAATACTTGGTATAGCCTCCTTTTGCCTTGAGCACTGCCTGAATCCTCCTAGGCAATGTTCATACTCTGCAAGCCTCCCCTTGAGACGACCCTACCTATGTTCAATAGGATTAATGTCAGAAGACTGTGTAGGCAACACCATAGTTCCAAACCCCTGCTCATCTTGAACTTTTTGCAGGTATGCTTGGGGTTATTGTCTTACTGAAAGATGATGTCAAAAAAATTGAGATCATAATACTGCAGGGTGTTCAGCAGCTCATCCCTCAGAATCTGAAGGTAAAAGTCCCCATCCATCCTACCATCAATTTTAGCAACATACCCAACTCTGTCATACAGCCCCAAATCATTATGGAACCTCCTCCAAACTTAACAGTTCCTGTTACAATACACAATTTTTTGGACCTTTAAATTCCATTCTCCTCTATAACTTTCTTCTACAGTTTTCACACCCTGTGCCATGCAGCACTTTCCATTTTGTTCAAACTCCGCCTTCTCACGCTGCACTGCCTTTTCTTATTTTTAGCTACAAGTATCTCACATAGTGGAGCTGGTCACATGGGCTGTGCCCCATGATATCATCAGCCACTGCCTCCATCAACTGTATAGTACACATGTACAAACAAGCCTGTAGTAGTATATATACCACAATAGATTCAGGAGACTCCTCAGTGAGTCCTCATGTTGTTTACCTACAACAAACTTAGTCCTATCCAAAGGGTAACCACTCCCGCTCATTTCCTCTAAAGCTTTGTCTGAGTTGTGCGCCAGGGTATAAAAACATTGGTTGTAACAGTTCCCTGTACTAGTCTATCACTGAGCCCCTCACCTGGCTTTTTCCACACCCACTTGCATCTATCTGGCCCCAGGCAATTGATTTTGGTCTCATCAGACCATACAACCTTCTTCCAATCCTTCACAGTCCAGTCCTTGTGAGCATGAGCAAAGTCTAACTTAGCCTTACAATGCTTGATAGAGAGAAGAGGGTGTTTCCAGTTAACCACAACCTTCATGCCAGTCTTTTTCAAGTGCTGGTGGATAGTGTTTGGGGAGAGGGGCTGGTTGATGATGTTGGTAGGGGCTTTGGTGATCTAGACAGCATTTTCTGCTTTGCAAGTGGAGATGGGATGCATGACATGGCAAACATTGGCAGGAGAAAGCTTGGATGGATGACCTTTAACAGAATTTTGCAGCTCAAAATGCTCTTTGGAGCAAAATATAGAGATGGTAGAGACATGTACACCAGTGGTAGAGGCAATGGACTGAGCAGTTTGACCTGCATCAAGGAGGTTAAGAATCTGGTTCTTTTGAGCAGGAGAGGGAGATTTTATGATAATGGTGGTTGAGAATAAAGAAGCTTGCAAACCTTTTTAAACTCAGACACAATGTTTATATGTGGATTTTTGTTTGTGAGATCAAACAAAGCCAAATATTCTATGGTACCATTGTAATCTCTGCTTCCAACTCAAAAATGAAAAAAACTATTGCAATGGTATTGCTAACTTGAAATGGATATATCTTCACAGCCGCTAGGCCAAATCACATGGCCCAGGAACAATTTTATAGCCAAGACCAAGTATTTTTGTCAACCTCACCAAAGCTCAGAAAAATGCCCACACCTGTTGGCAATGCACTTTGCACACTGTTTAGGCCAAACATTGCAATGGTTTTTGGAGTCACTACGCAGTTCCTTGTCACTGGTTGCTTCCATATATTGGAGAAAATGTTTGGCAGCTTCCCAGTGATGGCTCCTTGGAGCTGAGCTGTGTGTGCTTAGCATTCCAACAACATAAGCAATATCTGGGCGGGTTCCAAGCATGGCATGCATGAGGGAGTCTAAAATCGAGAGATATAACACTTGAAGCCCTTCAATATGCACCTTGTGTTGCACAATATCTTCCCCTGGAGCATTTGTGAGAAATTTTGATCCATGGGCCATTGGTGTCCATACTGGTTCGCAATTCTTTATTCTGGTATACTCCAGGTGTAACAACCAAGAGTTAGTTACTCTGGTGCACACAAGAACACACTATAAAGGTAGTGATGAGGGAGTGGTTACCCCTTAAGCTGCAGAGAGTTTGTTGGTATACAACAGGAGGACTCGCTGAGGAGTCTCCTGGATCTATTGGGGTATATATACTAATACAGAGTGTTTGTACTTATGTACTGTACATTTGATAAAGTTAGTGGCTGATGATGTCATGGGGCCTAGCCCGCATGACCAGCTCCACTGTGTGAGAGAGTTGTATCTAAAATAAGAAGAAGGCAACGCGGTACGAGAAAGAGGAGTTTGAACAAAAGGGGAAGTGCCGCGTGGCACCATGTGTGAAAGCTAAAGTGTACAAGGTTAAAGCGGAGAATGAAAAAGAAGGAAAGGTCCGAAAATTGTGTTATTGTAACACCAGGACTCTGTCAATGTATTGGCATTGCAATAGGGAGATTGTTTTGTTGAAATGAACATATCAAATATTTTGCTTCTCCAAGGACCCACATTGGAAATATGGATTCAAGTTTAGCTTTTGTGATATCCATGAACCAAGGTCTGTGGAAGAGTCTAGCGCATGAGCTAAGCCGATTCCCCATCTCGTTCTCCGTACTCTGTTACTCTGCCCCCATACTCTGTTACTCCGCCCCTGTACTCTGCAGTTCTGTTACTCTGAAAAGGCCACGGTTCTGACAGTTTTTCTTGGATGTGATACAGTCCTTGCTTGTGTGCGGCAGTGAGGATGAGTTCCTTCTTTTTCCAAACTTCACAAGCATTGGACCCTGCTGGAAAAAGTGTTGATAACCTCATTTTAGACAATTTGTGGGCATAAACAAGTGCCAAAGTGAAGTTTGGCACAAGTAAGACATTTGACAGTGCAATATTGTAGTCCTTCTTGCCAACAGTCACTTGTAGGATTACAGTTCCAATTCCAATGGCATTTATGGAGGCTCCAGAGTCAATGATGATTGTTGTTTTGGTTTTATTGGGTTCCAACACAAGGTAAGTGTGGCAACACCAACAAGATACAACCTTGGGGCACTGGAGCACAACATGTACTACAATACATGAGGTACTATACAATTGAGTCCAATGTCTATCATGTGACCATTCACATGTTGAGTCTCGACACTGGCCATATGATATGTCACGTGATCAGTCATGTAACTATGAAAAGTCCAAAAAGTAAAGTAAAGTAAATGGTCACATGACTTAAAAAATGAAAAGTAAAAGTACAGAAAATGTAAAATGTAAAGTAGGTACTGGGGTGTCTATTGTAACAGTAAGCTTGAATGTGTTTAGCAAGGGGCTTGGGAATATGTACATGTTCCAATGCAATATGACTCTATTCCTCCTTGGAGTCAGATCCAGATAATTGCTCCTCCTATGTTCCTTTATCCTTGCATTTTTCCTTTCCTTTAACCTTTCCCAGCTGACTGAAGTGCTTGACACTCTGAGGTGTTGTGTGATTTGACTTGTGGAAGTTTGATCATCTATTGTGTCACAATAGAGGTAAGTCTTTGGTGCTAGCAAGAAATGCAGCTAGCACTTTTTCTTTTTCTGACTTGACAACTACAGATTATTATACATCTGCACTCACTTGATTTCTGTACATTGAGTACATTTTTTCCACCCACCCACCCTTCCCATTGATACACCTTTTTATTTCTCCAAAAACTCACCTCATGCACAATAGGAATTCTGAAATCATGTAACCTTATGACATTGCATTTTTTTACCATATGTAATCATTACATGAAAGAACCAAGGGCTTTTTCTCACTAAAATTGAAGTGCCTCCTCAACGCTCCTTTGTAATATAAACAAAAACCCAAAAGTCCAAGGAGTTTCCCCAAGATTATTCTTATCCACTTGATAATTTTTGTTCTATCTATCAAACTTGTCATACAATGTCATCAAAAATTCCTTTGTTCAAAGTCCACACAAACTCCTTTTTGCAGACCGTTGTCCCAAGCATTTGTTATAGAACATGAGGCTAAAAAAACTGTCACAATACACAAATATTCGGACCTTTGATTTTCATTCTCCTCTTTAACTTTCTCATGTAGTTTTCACACACTGTGCCATGTGGCACTTTCCATTTTGTTCAAACTCCACTTTTACGCGCTGTGCTGCTTTTCTTTATTCTTAGTTACAAAGTCTTTCACACAGTGGAGCTGATCACACAGGCTGTGCCCTATGACATCATCAGCCACTGCTCCCATTAACTGTATAGTACACATGTACAAACAACCTGTCTAAAGGGTAACCACTCCCACTTACTTCACTTTGGCATGTCTGAGTTGTGCGCCAAAGTAACTAACTCTTGGTTGTTACACAAACCTTCCAGGGCTAAACATCTGGGTAGTACAATCACAACCAGAAGTTCCCATATCCAATGGGATATCCTTCTGGATTTATCTCTTTGGACTTGTAATTTTTGCTACATTCCCTACCCTAGTCAACTCCATGACTACTCTGGTTTACTGGAATTCCTTTGTGGAATTGGTAGCACTTGTTTTAACTCCAAACAAATGGTACAAAGAAGGGCTTCAGGCAAGAGAGAGAGCTTTACCCCCAGAAATCATCTTTCTTAATGCAATTATGAAAACAATTGATGGCATCAATCTTTTGATCAATTACAAGTTTGGCATTACTTTACTATTGGAAAAACCTTGTATGAAAGACTCTATCATTATAAATTTGAATTGCCCTATTGACAATTTTTTTCCCTTCAGAACCTTAACAGACCTTTCTATTGCGCTGTCAGGTGGCAGTCAACCCACCCACCCTATGCAGCTCACTAACCGTCAAAATACAGGTCCCTCATTCTTTTCTTCTCCCGTTCTGCCTAGGGAGGGCAACACATTTGCCATCACCTATTCTTGGCGTCAAATCATACTGTCTGCTTATTTGCTCATGATTGTTGATCTGTTTGTATTTGCCCATACAAACATCAATTGATTTTTTTTGCGGTTCATTCGAGCAATTTCAACAAAAACACACCACTTCTCCTCAGACTTAAGTGTTCATTCTGAACCTCTAGGAGTGTTTCCTGACTGTTGTGCAACTTCTGCAGTGGTCCAGATCTCAACTGCATCAAAGATAAGTTTATCTTCTTCAATTGTGTTGATTACCAATAATTGAAATACTTGCCATTTAGGAGTGCATGAGAGAGATTGGAGAAGAACAAAGTCTATAAGTTTGGTATCAACTCCTAGTTTTATTCCGGGGAGATGTGAATCAATAGTCTGGATTTTTGCAATGTGGTCCTAGATAAGTGATGTTCCATCCTAGGACAATTTGGTAAGTTGCTGGAATGAATAGAAGGCATAGGCAATATTGGATATCTAATAGAGTGAAACAAGTTTGTCAAGTAACTCCTTGGAGCTGGTGAGGTCTCCAGTCCTCATTAGGAGGGCATTGGAGATGTGGTCCTGGATGATTCCATGTGCCTTTTCATGCTCAAGTATCCAGGTGATTTCAGGGTCCTCCAAGGAGGTGGGCTTTCCTGGTGAGGGTTTGAGCTCCTCTCCAGTAACAACTTGGAGAACCTTTTCCCGACATAGCTTGGAGATGATCCAAAGGTTCTATATCTGGAAATTGTTGAGTCCAGTGAGAACTGGATGTTACAACCAAAGTTTTTATACTCTAGCACACACAGCAACAAGCAAGGAGAGAGAGAGAATAAGAGTGGGTAAACCCCTTAGTGTTATGAACAAGTTTGTTATAGGTAAATAACAGGAGGACGCACTGAGGAGTTTCCTTGATCTATTAGGGTTTATATACATCTACAGACTATTTGTACATATGTACTGTACAGTTGATAAAGGCAGTGGCTGATGATGTCATAAGGAGCAGTCCTTGTAACCAGTTCCACTGCATGAGACTTGTATCTAAAAATAAAGAAAGGCAGCGCTGCACAAAAAAGGTGAGTCTGTGCAAAAGGAAAGTGCAGCATGGTACAACTGTGTGAAAACTAAGAAAGAAAGCTGAAGTGGAGAATGAAACTCAAAGGTCCAAAAATTGTGTATTGTAATACTGGACATACAGAGGTATTGTGTGCTGTGGTCATGGTTCCAAGGTTGTATTCTACCTGTTCAAATGAGAACTATTTCCTGTGTAGCTTTTATGCCACCAGGGCTCTGTGAGGCAACACTAAACTATAACAAAAAAATACCTGTCTCCTACTGCACTTGCAGGGAGTAAGAGGTACAATGAGTTCTAAGGTCGACAGATGCTAGAGTTTATAGCAAGTAGAGGACTGAGAGTAAACTCAAGAATTTCTGATAAGGAGTAAAGCAGGTAATTCAAGTAATAGAAAGCTAAAGAACTATACACGAATATGTAGGATTTTTATAGCTAACTGTCTATCTCTCAGACCAAAAGAGGAACAATAGAAAAGTGGTCTGGGGATGAAACTAACCAATAAGAAAAAGAAGAACTATTGTACAATTTCAAGGATTGATCAGCAGGTTGTAACAACCAAGAGTTAGTTACTCCGGCGCACACAGAAACACACTATAAAGAAGATGATGAGGGAGTGGTTACCCTTTAAGATGCAGTGAGTTAGTTGGTATACAACAGGAGGACTCGCTGAGGAGTCTCCTGGATCTATTCGGGTATATATACTACTACAGGGTTATTTGTACATGTGTACTATACAGTTGATAGAGACGGTGGCTGATGATGTCATGGGGCCTAGCCCGCATGGCCGGCTCCACTGTGTGAGAGAGTTGTGTCTAAAATAAGAAGAAAGGCAACGCGGCGTGAGAAAGGGAAATGCCGCGTGGCACCATGTGTGAAGGCTAAAGTATAAGGTTAAAGCGGAGAATAAAATAAAAGGGAAGGTCCAAAAATTGTGTTATTGTAACACTACCCCCCCTTCTAAGGCTCAACTTCCAGGCGAGACCAAATTCCGGAGGTAGCGGTTAAATTTTCAGGCATAGGTTGAAAAAGAGAATTAAAAAGTTTGGAGTCCATGCCTCTAAGCTTCCTAGGAGCTGAGGGATTCTTAGGATAAAATTCGCAAACAATGTTGCGGGAATTGTCCAGATGGGCTTCTGGTTCCCACGTTCTGTCCTCGTCTCCATAGCCCTTTCATAGGACTAGAAACTCTAATTTCCCACGCTTCAAGCGTGCATCCACCACCCGTTTGACTTTGAACTCTTCTTCACCTTCCTGGGTGACTACAACCGGTCCCGGCCAGTCTACACGCTGTCCCGGCAGCTGTCCCTTGTAGGGTTTCACATGGCTGATATTGACCGTGGGTACTACCCTCATTCGTTTTGGGAGTTCCAGCTCCGCCGCGTTGGGTTTGACTTCCTTAATCCGGTAAGGGCCAATCCACTTTTCGGTCAGTTTTCTAGACTGCCGGTCTTTTAATTTTAAGTGGTCGGTATCTAACCAGACCAGGTCGCTGTCGATGATAAGAACTGTTATTAGAAAACCACACACAAAAACAAACTAACACACAATCCTCCCAGATTCCACGGAACTTGTTTATGGGCTTTGCCTCCTAGAACAGTGGGTGCTCTGCTTGTTCATGGGGTGGTATGTATAAGGGTCCTTCAAAGTAAAACCCAGAGGTGTATGAGTGTGGGTTTTGAGGAGGAGGGATAGTTGAATTTATAGAAGATAGGGGCTTAGTGATGAGTATAGATGAGCACTACCTTGCTAATTGTAGCACAAGGTAGGTTTGAGAACGACAAGGATGACGAGGTGACGAGGTTCCCAGTGATAGCAGGCTCCTGACGCACAAACTGTAGTGCTCAGAAGGACTCTAATCAAAAGGGATAACAATGACTTCAAAAATGGGAAGTGACGATGACAGCAGTTGACAGTGGTAGCAGTGGGAAGTGTTGTGACCACACTGGATCACAAGCAGCAGAGTAGTGAACTTGAAATTAGAGAAGAAGTCTGGAATTGAGTTCTTGTTGTTTTTACAAGGTAAAATACAGGGGTTTATATAGTAAAAGAAAAGTAGGCTATGCACAGTATAGCTGTGCAAAAAGAATGAGAAAGAACATGAAGGAAGGAATGTATGCTGACAAATCCTGCGTAGGTAGTACAGGATAAGATTGTCAAAAAAGGAAAAGAAAGAGATAGAACAATGAATGCTGTGAGTAATGTCACAGGTTTGTACAGCCATAAAGTAAAGTCCAATAGCAAAAAGAGAGCAGGAAAATCATGATGTCATGGGAAGATGCAGTAAAAAAAGGGCAAGGCAAAACACTATCAGTATCAACACAGTTCCTTTAATGTCAGTCAGGCATTCTAAAAAAATATGTGTCCATAAAAATGATTCAAAAATCAAAAATAATCGCACTGTAAATGAATGTTCTGCTGAAGAAAAAAAAACTGGAGCCACCGGTCCACCACCTAGTCCAAATCCGACAGTTCCATGGCCTTACCAATGGACTGGTTGTGTTGGACCACCTGATCAAACGAGGGAGGGAGAGGAGTAGTTCCAATTTGGAACAAGTGAGTCCCAGGCAGCGTGTGGTAGGTGTAGCTGTAGCGAAGACGATGGACAAAAGATAAGTGTACCCAAGTGAATGGGACAGCAATGAACATGGGCAACGCAAGGGGATGAACCTTCTCCAGCTCAAAAACTACCCACCCACGCTCCAACCAGGCAAGACAAGCGGCCGATGTTTTGATAGTATATGATGGCAGATCGACGTCATGGAGATGGACCTGTTGCCCTATTTGGACCGGCCATCGGGGCTTTGCTGATATCAGCAGTGGCACATGGTAGTCAACGGATCGGCGACGGAAGCGGATAGGAAGTGGTGACATCAGAAATGGTGGGGGTGCAAATAAGATGAGGAGGAGGAGGGTGGAGGTGACGAAAAAGTGGATTAGAATGGGGATCCAGAAACGACCATCAGGTGAGAATAAAAAGGAGAGGAAGGGGCCCATGGTGGGGCTAGGCAAAGGAAGGGGAGTAAGGGAAATGACAAAAGCGAGGGCGCAATGCAATGTGTAGCCAGTGGTGACGCGAAAATTTGCCAAAATGCCGAAACGCGGAAAGTACCGGATGGATAAGCAAAGGTGAGCGTGACTGGATTGCCTAATAGAGGTGGTGCTGATCAGCCACAAGTTCGAAAAAGGCAATATTAATTACTATTCCACGTGGCACTGTGCCTGTGTGGCACAAAGGCGAGTCTTTTTGAATATTCGCTTTGTTATTAACACCTATCCATGCTACCAATCAACTTTGGTGCATGACATCGCCGACCTTGTAGTCAGGGGCCTTAGAGTGTCTACGCTCTGCCCTGTCTTTCATCTGCTCTGCAGTTTTGAATAGCGCTTTGTGCGTTTCATCTAAAACAGACTTCATGTCTTTGACCATATTCTCAGCAGCTTCATTCTTGCTTTTCCCAGGTTCTACACCCATTCTGGGGAGGTACAATCTAGTAACCTCAAATGGTGCCTTTCCTGTAGCCGACAACTGTTTAACATTGTATGAGAACTGGGCTATCTTTAGCCACTTGGCCCAATCCGTCTGTCTGTCATTAATAAATATCCGGAGATATTGTTTCAACTCCTGGTTGAGTCTCTCCGTTTGTCCATCAGTCTGCAGATGGAACACCGTTGATAACTTAGGTTTGATGCCCAGCATCCGGCATAATTCTTTCGTAAATTCGCTTTCGAATTGAGGTCCTCTATCAGATAACTGTTTCTGGCAACCCATGGATAGACCATACGAAATCTTTAAATAAATCTGCCGTGCCGGCGGCGGTAATGGTTTTATTGGTGGGTATGAATACCACTTCTTTGGAGAAGCGATCTACTACCACCATTACTGAATTATACCCATTTGACTCGGGCAGATCCATTGTGAAGTCCACCGATATATCCTGCCAGGGACCAGCTGGTATAGGATTCGGCATAAGTTTACCGGCCGGCGGTTGTAAGGACCATTTTATTATTTTCTTATCTTCGCTATGTCTTGGTTCTCGAACACTTTTCCCATTACACCTCTGGCTCTAGGGCTAGAGGTATCATTTGCCATTTTACTTCTCATAGCCCTCACAGGCTTTCTTAACCATTGCTACCATTTTATATCACAGATCAGAGAC
Source organism: Serpula lacrymans var. lacrymans S7.9 (assembly GCF_000218685.1). Lineage (NCBI taxonomy): Eukaryota > Fungi > Basidiomycota > Agaricomycetes > Boletales > Serpulaceae > Serpula > Serpula lacrymans. The sequence goes on along the minus strand of NW_006763298.1, from coordinate 284,551 downwards.
TGGGTATCGATCCCAGCCAGCCAGCACACTGGGTAGGGACTGCTAGTAGGCATCTCGCCAACCAGCTCCAAGCCCCAGTAAAGCCTGGATACACTAATAAATGCCTTGTTCAGGATCGTACCTCATCATGAGGATACGGTTCCTGAACACGCGTAACAAACCTCTATTATTAGTACAAATCTCTCACCGCTGATTAATCAAGTTAAAAGTCATACAATAGTTGTTCTCCCCTTTTCTTATTGGCCGATTAATTCCTCAGACCACTTTTCGTATATTCTCCTTTCGGTCTGAGGAACGAACAGTTCACTATATAAAGCCTTACCTATTCATGTATGGCTCCTTAGTTTTCTATTACTGAATTTACCCGCTTTACTCCTCAACAAGAACCTTTAAAGCTTACCTCTCAAAAGTCCTCTACTCGCTATATTTACTAGCATATGTCGACCTCAAAAGCTCATCAAACCCCTTACTCCCTGCAAGTGCAGAAGGAGACAGGTTTCGTTTTTGTTATAGTTTATCGTTGCCTCACAGCGGTTGATGAGAGTTCTTTGCTATGGCACATCTCAGACAGGATTTCACATATTCCTGCACGTCTTTGACCAAGCCAGGCCACATGTAGTTTCTGGAGATCAACTCCATTGTTCTTTGCCACCCAGGGTGCCCAGCCACTGGAGTGTCGTGATGTCTATCTATTGCCTTGATCCTTGCGGACTCAGGCACGTAGATCTTGTCTTTGAAATGGAAGAGCCCGTCTTCCCATAAATAATTTTCATTGCCGTCAAGGCGTGCCTTCTCTTCTGAGGAGATGTCTTTCTTGAAGACTTCCAGAAGATCGGAATTCTGCCCGATTCTAACATTGGCAACCCTTGATTGGTCTATCAGGGGTAACACCTTTGTTATCATCTTCGATGCCGTTGGCATGATCCTCTCTTCTGGATAAAGTGTCTGCTTTCCCCATAGAGCTTCCAGGCTTATGAATTAATTTATAATTGAACCTTGACAAGTACACCGCATAGCGGGCCTGTCTTCAGTTCAAGTCTCGGGCCGTCATAAAATACTCCAGATTCTTATGATCGGTCCAAATTTCAAATTGGTGCCTAGCACCTTCTAAGTAGTGCCGCCAGTGCTCTAAAGCTCTAATGATGGCCGGCATCTCTTTGTCGTAAATTTGATAGTTGCGCTCTGTAGGCAACAAACTATGCGATAAATAGGCACAAGGCCTCCAAAGATCGTCAGGGCATTTAATTGACAAAACAGCCCCAGTAGCAAAATCAGAAGAGTCAGTTTCTAGCCGGAACTCTTTGTTAAATTCTGGAAAGGCTAATATGGGTGCCGTTGTAAATGCCTGTTTAAGCTTATCAAAGGCTTCTTGTTCTTTGGCACCCCAGTGCCAAACAATGTCCTTTTTTGTGAGATCGTTCAACGGTCTCGTGATTTTTGCGAAGTTTTCGATAAACCTTTGGTAGAAATTGCCTAAGCCAAGGAAGGCCCTAACTCCTTTGACACGAGTAGGTTCTGGCCACTCCAAAATAGCTTGAACTTTTTCAGGATCCATCCTGATTCCGTTCTGGCCTATGATCATACCGAGGAAGTCTACTTCCTTCACTTTAAAATTACATTTTTCAGGTTTGACGAATAGGTCCCATTCCTGTAAGCGTTGAAGGACTTCTTGCACGATTCTGTCATGCTCAGCCTCATTGTCCGACTTTGTAAATATTAACAAATTGTCAATGTAAATGACGACACAGTTTTCCATATCCGCAAAGGTCTCATTCATCATGCTCTGGAAGGTCGCCGGTGAATTGGTCAACCCAAAGAACATAACGAGGGGTTCAAAGGATCCTCGGTGGCACGTGAACGCGGCCTTCCAAGCATCTGTCTCTTTGATTTGTACATTATTGTACCCCCATCTGAGATCCATCTTTGTTAAGATCTTGGCGCCAGCCAATTTGTCTACTAGCTGACTGATCAAAGGCAGCAGATACGCATTTTTAACCGTGTGCTCATTCACGTAAGGATAGTCCATAATCATGCACTTTTTACCATCCTTTTTAGGAATGAAGAACACTGGGGACGTCATAGGGCTTTTGGAAGGTCTGATGTAACCCTTCCTAAGCTGTTCGTTTATGAAACTTGATACCTCATCTCTTTCTGGAGCAGAGAGGGGAATCATGTGTCCTTTTCTCAGTTTGAAGGTGTCCTTCAAATCTATAGCATGGTCCCAAGGCTTAGCCTCTGGGAAGCGCTCTGATTTATGTTTTGAAAAGACTTTCCAGAAGTCATGGTACTCGGGAGGTACCAGCCTCTTAATCTCTTCCTCGGGTTTTACCTCATCATCGTCATCATCAATCTTTTCTAAAGATCTGAGCTCGTAAACGTGACCAGCGTTTCTCTTTTCAATACGCTCATTTTGACAGACATGATTTGGTTTACCCAAGTTTACACACTCCTGAGGGCATCGTGACAATGTGACAACCCCTGTCTGCCAGTCGATCTCAGGATTGTATTTAAATAGCCAGGTCCAGCCTAAGATTAAATTAATCTTCCCTAGTTGGGTAGCTTCGGCGGTGACCCGTTCTCTGTGTCCTTGGTATTCGCCCACAAAAGAACATTTGTGCGTGATACAGCCACCCGCGTTAAGCGTACCGTCAACATTATAGACGGGAATAGATACATCTAATTTTACAAGGGGGAGTCCAATTTGCTCCGCCCAGACCTGATCGATGAAGATTCCGTTAGCGCCTGAATCAAGCAGTGCGCTGGTTGGGTGTACTATGCCCCGGGCAAGGTTTTCCACGCCAACGTCTAAACGGATCTCCTTTTGGAATAAATATGTGTGCATCAACACACACCTTGGGATTTCGTGAAAGGGTGGCTCCAAAGGAGAAGAAGAAAGGGTATCGAAAGTTACATGTTTTTCCATTTTATTTTTACCAGAATCAAGCACCCTAGTGTTTATCTTGCCGGGGCCATGCTCCAAGGGAGACACTGGTGCAGTGGTAGTATCATTTATATTACAGTCACATTGCTTTATACAAGTACATACTTCAGATAATAAATTTAAAAATCTATTTACAAATTGGGGAGCCATCCCCGTCTTTCCTTTATTGCTCGTGCAACACCCCGGAGCAGGGGCCACCTTGTTGTGGTTTACTGGTTGTAGAAGAAGGCCCGGATTTCATCATACGAACGACCGGCCAGAGTTTGGAGCCGATCGTCCGGTTTTTCGGACTCTAATTGGCGTGCCTGGCGCCCTTGATTATTTTGAGCAGCCCACGCTCCATTTGGACACTTTTGGGCTATGTGCCCCTCTTGCCCACAGTTGTAGCAGGTGAATCTGCGCGTCTGTCCGCCCTGGACCGCACCAATATCCATAGGAGCACCCCGACCTGGTTGCAGCCCAAACGGCTGGAACCCGTGAGAGTGTTGTTGTTTTTGGTTTGATAACCCAGGGTGCCTCTGGGATTCGTTGTTTTTGGTGGTGGACCCGCCACCTTGGTGCATTTGGTAAAGCTCCATGGCTCTACCAATTTTTCGTACTTCCTCATCCGCCAGGGCCAAGTCCTCGTTCCTTACATCCTGCAAGTAGATCTGTTCTGCAATGCAAGGGTTCACATTGCGTTCCAGCAGTTCTAGTGCATGTTCATTACCAAGCCCTCCTTGGATGGAGAGGGCCAGGAACCGGGTAACGTAATCATCTGTCCTTATATTTCCTTGTTTGAAGGAACGGATCTGCTGACGCGCCCAGTGACGCTCAGCCTGTGGTTTGAAGTATTTTTCGATCTCCTTCTTGAGATCATCCCAGGTTGGCCACACTCCCGCGGTGTAGCATTCCTGCAATCTAACTTGGGCGTATCGACCCGCCACAGGTCCTTTTAGTCGAGATAGCACTGCAGTGGCTACCTTAAAATCGTTGGCAAATGTGTCCCAGTTTGCCTTGACCCAAATTTGGAGTTTGATCCACCACTTGGCGAATTGCGCTCTGTCTCCTTCGAAAGTGCCAGGGTCAGCGACAATTTTGACCTTTTTCTTGAACTTCTTCTCAACCGAGGGGGTTGCCGCAGGAGGATTAGTCTGCAGCTCGGCGAGTTGCGAAGTTAATGTTACAATCTGTGCACGCATGGCATGCAGCAGACTGTTCATATCTTGTTGCAACGACATGTTGACTTGTTCTCTTTGTAAAGTAATAAAAACGTAACTGGGGGTCCCCGCTTGCTATCTGCGGATCAACCTCTTCCCAGCTGAGTATCGGATCTCAATCTCCGACTACCCACACTATAGTATTTGAAAGTTTATATAAAAAGTATTTGTAAGAAACCCTGGTCCAAACAGTTGTCAGGGGGTGGTCCGCTTGTTAAGCTGTCAACCCTTCTCCAACTGGCGGAGGCAAGTGCCCGGCCTGGTCAGAGGAAAGAGAAATTGAAGTTTTTTTGTATTTAATTCTAATCAACAGCGGTTCCACACCGACTGCTGAGCTAAGTTCTCCCCTTAACGCTGGGGGCCGCGTATCAACAGTTTTGGTTCTTCTCCCAAAGCACTACAAGGCCGTTGCGAAGAGTGCACCTATCTGCTATGCGGGATATTCCTAACCAACAATCAATCTCCTTCACCCTGGAGTCCGGGTGCCCAGTGGGACTTTTTGCACAAATGTGCGAGAGAGTAGAAAGAGCGAGTCCTAATGTAACAACCAAGAGTTAGTTACTCCGGCGCACACAGAAACACACTATAAAGAAGATGATGAGGGAGTGGTTACCCTTTAAGATGCAGTGAGTTAGTTGGTATACAATAGGAGGACTCGCTGAGGAGTCTCCTGGATCTATTCGGGTATATATACTACTACAGGGTTATTTGTACATGTGTACTATACAGTTGATAGAGACGGTGGCTGATGATGTCATGGGGCCTAGCCCGCATGGCCGGCTCCACTGTGTAAGAGAGTTGTGTCTAAAATAAGAAGAAAGGCAACGCGGCGTGAGAAAGGGAAATGCCGCGTGGCACCATGTGTGAAGGCTAAAGTATAAGGTTAAAGCAGAGAATAAAATAAAAGGGAAGGTCCAAAAATTGTGTTATCGTAACACAGGTGGGAAGATATACTAATAATAGGTATTGTTACACATGTTAAGGAACCATATCCTCATGATGAGGTAAAATCCTAACTAAAGTGTTTACTAATATATCCAGGCACTGATGCGGTGTGGGGCTGGTTGGCAAGATCCCTGCTACCAGTCCTTACCCATTGTGCTGGCTGGCTGGGAGTGCTACCCAGTCTCTGATCTGCAATATGAAATGGTATCAATGGTTGAGAAAACCTGTTAAGGCTATGAGAAGTAAAATGGCAAAGGACACCTCTAGCCCTAAAGCTAAAGGTGTAATAGGGAAAGTGTCTGAAAACCAAGACATGGAATGAAAGGGTAGAGAAAAGTGAATGGTCCTTACAGGCTCATAACCTAATAATTCCTGGACCCGTAGGTTCCAGGTTTCCAAAGCACAAATGTCCGCTGCGTTTTCCAAGGACCTTTTAGTCATTACTCATTTACGTTTACGCTTCCTTTCCTTTCTCGCACTTTCGGCTCATTCCGTCCATTGTCACGTGGCTACCTTGGTGCTACTCACTCTTGCATCCATTGTACGTTGTTGCTCTGTGATCGCTGTAAAGGCCGCACAAAATGTTAACTGTAATGGCCTGCTGTGTGATCTGGACACAGCCGGGGCCAGGTCTGCCCCAGAGGGCAATGGTTATACTGCAATGTGCTACATAGTAATTGCTTGAAACAGTTCTAAAAGGCACGTGACCGTCGGGTCCAGGTCTGCCCCGGGGGGCGATGGTTATCATCATGTACAGTGAGCAACTAAAAATTCCGGGATGTTTACTGATTTCATTATCGAAATGGTAACCTGCATCGTTGGGTCCAGGAATGAGGCCGCTTATCTTCGCTATCTTGGTCCAGCATGTTAATACTGTCAAGCAAACAAAACCATTCTCGAATTCCATATGTAAATAGTGCCTTTCCAAAATCATCAGGACCAGCCGGCCTACCGATAAAAGCCTGCCTGGCTTCGATTGCAAGGCATAACGAAGTTTTCCCATCCCCTCATATACGCGAAGCCAACCACAGCAATAGTTCGATATAACGATATAACGTGCAATGCCTGTACCAAGCACATCACTCCCTGAGTGTGCACGCTATATCCCTCCACCTGCCACTCAAGAGAATTGTACGTCTTTGCCTTCATTCAAAGGATACTTTGTCGATGACCTCTAGGACGTATTTTTCCCAGTGGACTTTGCGGAACTTGTTATCATTGATTTAGCCAAGGCTCAGACTCCAGAAGGTCGTGCAGAACTTTATCCTGAAGTGCGCGATGCCTTACGCTCGAATGGATTCGTGTACGCTATCAACCATGGATACACGCAAGCTCAGGTAACTACTCACCATCTTTCCAGCTTTCTCCCTTCAACTGCGTGTGCTATTTATATAGCGTGACCGAATATTTGATATAGCCGATGTGCCTTTCACAGTTGTGCCCCCAGATGAGATGAAGATGTACACGGCGGATATTGCAAAGGTGGGACACTATCAAGGTTACAAGGCTCGTCGGTTTTGGGTAATGCTATCATATCATGTTGCCTGAATTTTGAAAGGCTTAAACGAAAGACTTACCATGACAGCGTGTTGATACTGAGAATCAAGTTCTCGACCAGATCGAACACTATGGAAGTAAGTCTCTGGCATATCTACTTGTGAGCTGTAAGTGTTAACGTGGTCCCTTTGGCAGTCAATAGAAACGTACACAACCGTCCTCATCCACGAGCCCTACGCCCCTTTATGCCTGAAATCGATGCCTTTGCTAGACACAACCATACCAATGTTCTTCAACCAATCCTAAAGTGAGTCACGGATAACTATTCAAAAAGTGCCTATTCACGCCTCATGACAGGCTGTTGGCGCTCAGCCTTGAGCTCCCAGAAGATGCTCTGGTGGATAAACACAGGTTTGATGTAGCTGGGGAGACAGCAGGTCAGTGCTTGTCGAGTTATATGCGGACAGCGATATAACCATTCACCGTGAGCAGTACGTTTCATGAAATAGTGAGTTTACCCCTATATGTTGTAATCACGGATTCCATTGACACATCACTAGCTACAAACGGTCTGAGGAAGAAGAGAAGCTGTCGAGTAATGTGTGGTTGAAGGGACACACCGGTTAGTATCATCCTATAGTTACACTGGGGGGGGGAGTCTCATTGATAATCTTACTAAATGTAGACATCGGTAGCATCACCATCTTGTGGAGTCAGCCTGTGGGTGGTCTACAGATCCTGTCAAAGGATGGAAAGTGGAAGTGGGTAAGGCACATAGACAACGCACTGGTAAGGCATCTCCGTCTAAATTGGTTTTCTTCATCATTCCAAATGACACGATGCTCAAGGTGATCAATACTGGCGACGCTATGGAGTTTTTTTCCGGTGGATATTACAAACCTACCATCCATCGTGTGGTACAACCTCCTGGAGATCAGCTCGCTTACGATCGTCTTGGAGTATTCTACTTTTCGATGCCCGATGATGATGTTAGGCTCATTCCTCTCGTTGAGAGCCCTGTATTACAGCGTGTAGGTGTGGAGCGTCGATGTGCAGACGAAGATGCGCCTTTCTACGAACAATGGAGGAAGGATAGGACTACTTCCTACGGACGTACAGAACTGAGGAAAGGCACAGAGAAAGGTGTAGAAGAGCAGATTGTTCGTGGTATCGTCGTCAAGAATTACAACTAATATTCTCGCTTTTACGCTGGGTTCGTCAATTATTGCGTGCAAGTGTTTGCTTTATTAAAGTTTCGTGAATGCTAGGTCGTGCGATGTATGGTGAACCACTTTTATTCGAGTTCGACAATATTCTCTTTCAAACGAATCACATCTGGGATACCTACAAGCTGGTCAGGTTTGGGGAGGACAGAATGTAGAAACATACGGCTTATGAACCACGCAAAGGAAGCCCCATAAATAATTTAATACGTTTTCCAAGGTTTACCGGTTACCTGTCTCCTTCACCCAAATGCATTCCAAACTGCGGAGAGATCCTCTCCAGACCTCATCTCAGACCTAACTCACAGACTGTCGTGTCGGCCTGTCGTGTCGGCCTGTACCTTGCATTAGCAAATGGGATGCGAGGGAAGTGGGTATGTGAAGATATCGATAGGGTCCCATCTTGGGGAAAATCCATCCAGCCAAAAATATAGCCTTCTTCAGTCCGTGTATGTGAACTTATCTTCAGACACTACGAGGCATGTGTGATCGGAAGGGCGGGGTGGCAATAAGTAAGTCCGAGGCATGAGAACGAGTCTTCCGGGTACTTGTCGAGTTCGGAGCCATGGAGGAAAGGAACGTCGTTCCCTGGAACTTTTTATTTGAAGGGTGCACGCATGCCCGGGACAATGGGATGGCCGGAAAACATACCATGTACCGTCCAAGTATTACCCGGGTGTTGTGATTTGACCGAATTGCAAACCTTCCTGCTGTCCAAGTTTAGGTTATTTTCAGTCTTTTAATGGTGTACTGTAGCCTGGGAGCTCAGGCTGAAATACCTTGAAACGTTGAAGACTGGTACCTTTTGTTCGAGGAGACTGGTTGCTAGAGCTGGCGGTACTGTACCAAATAAGCGAGAACTTGAAATGAATTGACTGGTGAGCAGAAGTTGTAGTGTCATCGATGTGTCTTTGTTCATAACGGCCTCAACTGAATGCAAGGCCTAATGCTCCCCAATAAATGCTCACTGTCATTACCGGGGGGATGCAACCATGCACGTGGGCTAGGATCGGAGGTTGGACCTAACACAGTATCCAATGTCAACGACAAAGTCTAATCTGATATAATCGTAAATTCCAGGCCTCACCAATTTATTGTGTGAATACACTCAGAGCCTACTGCATTCGTATCATATGCACCATACAGCTGGCTAGGAATATCCATGTGCGGTCCTAAAAGGGCTAGGTGGCTTATTTAGAACGCCCGTGAGTTTGTAAATCGCCTGCTCTATTACACAGCTGAACTTGAACAGCGATGGCTTCAGCTTCTGAGTCCTACAGTTTTCCGCCAGCGTCCTTTCGTCCTCTTCTTGCTGAAATTGCGACATTACTGACATCGGGTTCGAGTCCAGCCACTCTCGCTGTCGCCGAAACAACCTCAGGAGGCCTTATCTCGGCCTCCCTGCTTTCAGTCCCGGGGGCTAGTAAGTGGTATATCGGTGGGGCAACCTTGTACACCACAAAATCGAGGTCAGCTTGGTGTGGATGGAGTGAACAAAATATCAAAGATTACAGGTGAAGCAACTTTTGTCCCCATTCTAAAGCTCTGCTTCTCATATAGTATATAGGGGTGCAACACCGGAAGTTGTGACAGGCTTGGCTACCCATGTGTGCAATACGCTCGAAGCCGCTTACTGTATCGGCGAGTCAGGAGCAACAGGGCCTACTGTTCCTGGTAAACCATTCCTTCACGTGTGAGTGTAGTCATATAACTCTTTTGCGAGCTCATATTCCAATCCCACCTTGCTTAGAGCAGGGAGGACGTACATTGCATTCGTTTCACGTGCAGGCGGGGTCGCAGTACGTATGGTGGACACTGGGCTTGCTGACAGAGAAAAGAACATGATTGCATTTACCGAGGCTGCTTTGCAGCTCATACGTGACGTTTTATCTGGTGAAGCGCAGCTGGAGTACGTTGAAAAAGAGGACGAAACAAAGCTCTGAGGTCATGTAAATTAACGTTGGACTATAACTTTTCTTTGCGGTCGCATCAATTTGGAACTTTGCAAGTTCACGATATAAAACGCACCAATTCATCCTTGTTATGGAAGTTAGTATATGCTGGTTTATGAATATCAGTGTTTATCGAAGAAAATCATAGAGCAAAGCCTTGAGGAAAGAAAGTTTTTTTTTTGTATATTGCGTTTGGATCGATGCCAAATGGATCCTCTCTACTGGCCGATGTAATGGCAAACCGCGACGGGGTTCCGATACATGGCGTCAACTGATAACAAATCCAATAGACAGAGGTCCCATCTGGTCTCAATTGTAGCCACAATCACGCATGTTATATTTGGTCGCAGTGTGTGAATTAAGTGCGTGGACGTTAAGAAAACACGCACAAATCTAAGGTTCAGACATGATTCATGTTGCAAAGCTTGATCACTCAGCGTTTTTACGACGGGGTATTGATTAAACGGCGAAAACACGGTAATAGTAGGTTTGTTTTTGCAGTACTACATAACGCGGATAGTATTTTTATCTCAGGACGAGAAGCTGGAACAGCCGACTACAGCGCATCATGTTGGTGATCGTGGGCGAAGTCATCGTCTTCTGGCTTTCGAAGCTCGTAAAAGTGTATCATGGGACCATAAGGAGTGGTGTGAAAACAGGTTCGTTCCAATGCGTAAGGCCTTAGCAGCTTTCAGAGGATAAGGCCACAGTCTGAAGTAAGGTGTCGCAAGACGTAATCCAACTTGAAAGGGCCCTTTATCTAGCCGTTTTTGGGTTATTGCGTATTTGTCTCTTGTCTGGGCGTATGACTGACGTATGGCATCAAAATCTCGCGGAAGATCATAACGGTTACTAAACCAATCACCAATTCCATGCGCAGGGGAAAAGCGGAATAGGGTCAGAGAAAGCCATAGATCCAAAGAAGCAGTAGGGTGACTCACAAGGATAGGCTTGAGCGAGAAGTGGGATGACGATGTCCCCGTCGTGTTCCGAAAGCCAGACTATAGCGCGTGACGGTGAGTCCCCTATTCACTCATGACCAAATTACCATCAGATTATTTTTGTCTCGTGCATGTCCACCGATCCAGGATGAAGGTCCTGCATAATTTGAGAGAATGGAGTCCTCGATTCAGCAGCGATCTTGATATCGAAATAAATAAAGTTCAATCCAAGTCATGTCGTATGTAATGATGCAGACAAACTGAGGCGGGGATATTCATACCTGAACTAAAAATGAATCCAAGCGTTGCTGCATGGAGAGAAGTGGAAGACACGGAGTGAACCAAAGTGTAAGAAAAGACCAAACAAGACACATAGATAGACGTCACGTGATCTCAGACGCGATTCAAATAATGGCAGTGGAGTGTTTTGAAGCGCAGCCGCCAGCTCACGACACTTGAGGTTCACTCGAGACGGACGTCTATCATCTTTGACGGCAAAGGCTTGGCCGGAAAACTTGTAATTCGAAGTATAACTTCCTTCCCTTTATCTTCCACTTTTCGCTGACAATTTTTTGTCAGACCTACCCACCCCATCATGTCTGTTCCATTGAGCAACGATTCAGCCTCAGAAGGCAACATGGAAGCTCTCTTGCAATCGTTTGCTATGATAATCTTCTCTGAAATAGGCGACAAAACTTTCCTCATCGCTGCTATCCTTGCCATGCGCCATCCTCGCCTCCTTGTATTTGCTGGTGCATTTGGTTCTCTTCTCCTAATGTCCATGTTGTCCGCCGCTATGGGTCATCTCCTTCCAACTCTTATTCCAAAACGGTGGACGCAAGTTGCAGCTGGAATATTGTTCTTAGTCTTTGGTTCAAAAATGATGATGGAGGGTAGGTATATGAAAGGTGGAAATGGGAAAATACAAGAGGAGATGAGAGAGGCACAGGAGGAGATAGAAGGTGACGACGCAGGAAATGATAGAACAGGCTTCGTCAATCAAGACGGGGATGTGATTCCCTTGGAGAGGGTGGAGGAAGGTATACGTTCACCCAGTGCTACTCGTCATTCCAGAAACAAAGGGGGGGCCGTTGGTATAGCCGAAGGGGCACGAAATTTTTGCAGCCTGTTTCTGGGTCCAGTTTTTGTTCAAGCCTTCATTCTTACGTTTCTCGGCGAATGGGGTGATCGCAGTCAAATTGCCACGATTGCTCTCGGTGCCGCTCATGTGAGTGATTGATGTTCGCAATCTGCGAAAACTGGGGCACTGAAACTTGTCCGACAATTTGTCATACGTCATATCAAGAATGTGTATCTAGTGACGTTAGGAACAGTTTTGGGACATACATGCTGTACTGCCCTTGCAGTGATAGGAGGCCGTTATGTATCCACGAAGATATCTGTTAAGCATGGTCAGTCCTTCTACTATTTCTTAGTTCGCTCTTAGGCTTAATATTCCACCCCAGTCACACTCGGAGGAGCTAGTCTTTTCTTACTTTTTGGTATTGTTTACCTGTATGAATCTTTGGCAATGTCAGCAGAAGAACTCCCGATATCTATCAGCCCGGAAGATGCCGGTATGGGACTATAATGTTCGCATATGAACGGATGATAATGATCTATGTACGTCTAGAGTTGATTACTTTATAGAGCGGACAAGTAGACGGACCTCTACTTATAATTTATCATGTTTTGGACTGTCAAAATATAAATTGAAACCAGGTTATAATCTCACAGATAGTGGACGAACTAATCCTATTTGTGATCATGATCACGGGACTCATCTCCATATGCCATATCGATATCATTCATCTTCGAGCGCCACGCCCAAATCATATAATTGGTAGAACAATTCAACGATCTGGTTTATTCATTTTAAGTCTCATGTCAGCACAATACGACGACAAGTTCGTACGACTGTGTCACAACTAAAGTTGACCAAAACTAACTGAAACGAATGACTGTCTAGGTGTCTTTTCTGCGGTATTACTAAAGGCAAGAACGGAACGGGATATCAGCACGAAAACCATTTACGCTGATCAGCGACTTGACAAGCAGGCGTAATCCCAGGCTTCAAGGTTTACGAGACAGATCATAGGTAAAAATGCGGTATAAGGCGTTTAAGAAACACCGATAACCTATCTTCCCCGTCAGTCTTGCCTTCCTGGACATCAATCCGGTATCCGATGGCCATACGTTGGTGATCCCCAAATGTAAGTAACGAATTCAACTTCGTACCCTACTCTTCATCAACATCAACCCGTGATAACCCATCAGCTCACGCCAAGACGCTTGGAGACCTTTCGGACGACTACCTCCGTGACATTGGCCCAGTCATCAAGAAGGTGGCTCTCATGACAGGCGCCGAGCAGTACAATATTTTGCAGGTACGTCTGCCGTGCTGTTCTTTTCCTGCCAAGGACATCTCAGACGACATACTACCGGTTCAGAACAATGGTAAACTAGCATTTCAGGTGAGCACGCCGTAACCGAATCCGAGGATTTAGGCAGAATTTGTTTGCTGATACAAGAGACGTAACTTCTCTGGAGCAGCACGTTGACCACGTCCATTTTCATGTGGTACCCAAAACAAGCGAAACAGATGGACTAATTATATCATTGGAAAACAACTGGCCCCAAAAGCAAGTCTCAAAAGAGGACTTGGCGGCTATACTAGAGAAAATGAAGAGCAGAGTTTGAAAGCCTTGACGCACATTCACATTTGCTGGTGGCTTGAATTCCCTGATGGCAATGCCCAGAACGTAGAATACGACATAGTACAAGCAAACGAGTAGATGGTACTGATACGTAAACGAGACGATTGACGTATCGTGGCAAATGCCAAAGCGTATATATTTAATCTAACTGTACAGGAGAAAGGTACTGGATATAACGCGATAGGCTCTAAAAAGGGTGTGCAGTTGCAACGTTTTCCAAGATCAATATTACATACATTCTCTACACATCTTACACATCTTGCATTGGTCGCATGGAGATCGTCGGCGAAGACATCTCTACTCCCGCGGGCTTTCGGTGATGCCCAAGCCCAACACCGTGAATGTGATATTGCTCCCCGACCAATTCCTTAACGGCGACCATAAGGTGGTCTAGGCGTGTCACGATGCCGAACACTGTGGATACACCGACGCAAAATATCCTAGAAGAATCTCGGAGTAAGAGCGTATCACAAAGACATCTTATGCAAATGACAACGTACAGATATTGTTCATTTTCCAGTGTCTCAAGGGTCAGCGTCCTTGGAAGTCCGTAGTCATCCTCCGACTCCTGATGGATAACATTTAGTCCATGGTGGCGGAGCATAAAGCGATCTAACAATGGACACGGCGTGATTTGCGGCAAAGGACTGCCTGTACGAAGAGAAAAAGATATCAAACCTATCGAAGTAGACATGACTATGTCAAAAAAATTCTCCTTGAACAGTCTCAGCCGTTACTCACTGATGACAGCAAGTACATCACCCTGAAAATCGGAATCTAACAAACGTGTCCGGCGCAAAAATGCATGGGACCATGCAGGCTCCAAGTGCTCGACAACGGACATCAAGTGGGAAAGAAGATATGCCACTTCACTGCACAAAAATGTGAGTAACTCTCGAACATCAAATTTTTAAAAAAAAGCCATACAGCTGTATCTCCACGATCTTCTGGTATCGCTCCGCCGGCCATTGTCCTCGGAGTGAAAACTAGATAGATACAGTCGCTTGTCAACAAGAATAACAGATCGTCGGGTCATCAATACCAACTTCATAAACGACATTCGTTCGCAAAACTATAGATCGACTGAGCTTGCTACGAATAGCCACTAGGCTCTGGACGATTTGTTGGACATCTTCTTGCCTGGGGATGTTTGCGAACGAGACTATTGAACAATAAATAGAACCGATCTCCGCTGATGTTGTTGCCAACGTCCTTCGCTGATAAGATCGAATTGTTGTGTTGGGTGGGAAAAATGAGAAAATACTACCAGGTAACTCATTCAATTACTGATGTCTCGAGTGAGATGTGGGTAGGAAGGCCAGCGAGCTTACCAAGCAGCGGTCACACCGATAGTAACGAGGAGGAAACGCCTCTGCAAAATCATGTATTTAACGGGAACCTCGAATACATCGTTGACAAGGACTCACCCATGACACATCGAAACCCCATCCAGGAGAAGAAGGGATATACAAGTGCGTATCTTGATAAGAATATCCTACAACCTGCAGTACCAGTACCGTCAATCAACAAAATCCACCCAATTTGTGAGGTATATAACGAACCAATGCCGTCGTTACAAAGAATATCATGTTGACCATAGGTGGGCCTGGCCAGTAGAGCCGAGCAAAGAAGAAGAATGGAAAACAGACGGCAAAGACGGCCAGCAGCCCGTATGGATTACCGTGACCAGAACCTGCGGAGACATACCTATCGATAATGATCATGAATAGCCAAAAGAAGGGCGGCGGAGAGCAACAAACCACATCACCATGCCCACGATTCCACCACAAAATGTGCTACCTATGCGAGCTACTAGGCCGAAGGTTGTATCTCCTCGAAAGCGCGCAAGCGTGAGCTGACCCATGAAACTGTGTATCTGTCAGGAAGGCTATATCATGTCTTTTACCAATAGCACTTACACAGCCCAAACAAACTTATTTTCTATATTACAGGAAGATGAGTAAAACACAACAAAAGCATAGCACAAAGCTCACTATATGCATATGATGCGGTGGACTTGAAGAACGAAGGCAAGCTCAAGAGGACTAAAGTGCAAAACAAAGCGCAATGTAAGCATATATGAATGTCTGTATAAGAAAAATCCTCAACCTGTCAAAGCTCCTGCCTTGACTGCGAATAATACGTTACCACCGCCCATATTGGTGAAGACACGGTATATTATGTTCATGATCATTTCGAGCGCATTGCGTGGGGGCAACGCATCTGGATCACGACGAGCTGCTTTTCCAAGGTCAGACATCCAACTAGGTTCCATCCCCGGAATGATTTCTATTCGGTACAGAGTATATACGTTAGCAACACTGGAACGAAAGGGATGAAGGGTGTACACATGCCAGGATTTTCGTCATCATCTTTTCCTAAATTCTCAGTAGCATCCCAATTGCTCCAGGAAAGAAGTTTTTTCAGGGGCATGGATGGTACCCAAAGCCTATTGCGCTTTCTATGTTGCTCGAGCTTGATGATCTCATCGAACTATGACAAGAAAGAGGGTGTGAATATTGATAAGAAGGATGATCACGTTATTTACCAATGCAACCAAAAGTATCGAAAACTGCATGAGATGATACTGGTAGACATAACAATGAAAAAGATATCTGTGAGGTGGAACTTCGTTGTCAATTGATGCGCCATCATAGTCTGCGCTCAGGGCAGGTCGATATGGATCAAGGACAATGTTTCTGGCAATAAGCAGTGTAAGCATACTAACGCATATGTAATATCATGATAAACCTTTTATCCTTCCTAAAATCATCAAGAACGCGGGAAAGCTCATCTCGTATCCTTTCGTAATTCTGAACACCCCCCTTTCGTATGCGTTCTTTCTCGCTTCTGCTAACCCAGAAATCGAAACGATGGTCTCGAACATGGTCCAACCATGACTGCACACCCTCTAGCCCGCTCCCACAGACCTCCAGAAGTTGGGCGCAGCTCGCATTCAGCAGCCCAGTCGCCTGATCAGTGAAACGATTAGACTCGGGGTGTGAAAGGTGGGAGACTTCAAGATTGAGGTATCTCTGCGACTCAAAGACACCAACCGCAAATTCAGACCTCGGCGTCCGCGATAACGCCAGGTGGAGAAGAGAACTATGTAGCATATTGTGGTGGTGAGACTGGGAGCGGTGGTGTGGGTGGCGATGGTGTATGTGAAAGGGCGAGCTTGAGTGGGCGTGATGGTGATGTCGCGACCGAGCTGCAGTGCTTTTATGTCGTCCCGTGAGATGAGATGCGTGATCAGGAGTATGTTGTAGATTATCATGATGGCTTGCATGGGAGTGTCGATCAGGTGAGTGTGGCCTTGATGGCATCGGTGTCACGCCAATGGGAGTAGCCGGTTTTGACGGAACAGGGGTAACAGGAAACTTCTCTCGTGTTGGGTCTATGAGACTATAATACATACCCATTCCATTTGCTCGTACAGCGATCCTTCGTATCAACTGATGAACCGTAGTGTAGTCCGTAGGTGCGAAGCGGCCGAATATGATATCCATCTTTAAAAGGCGCGCTGCTGCTGCAAGTGGTGCGAGAGCACCCTCCGCAGCGTCGATTGCTGTCACCAGTTCAGAAGGCGAGAAGTCGGCGGAGGTGACACACGCTTGAAGATAATCACGATGTAATCGTATCGTGGTATGGAGAGGTGCCAGAACACCTTGTAGGCGAGCAGTGAACAACGCGGATATTGAAGAAGGAAATACAAGTATAGATAGGACTAATGCTATCGCCGAGTGAAAGGCAAGCGGAAGAATAATGACTTCTCCGATCTTCAAACAAAAGTCAGCTTGGCACTAGGCATTGAAATATATATACTTGCAGTATAGTAGGGGTAAGGGAAGAGAGACCCTGTGGTAAGTGAGATATCTGGGAAACGTTGAGTGATGTTTTAGCGAAAGATGTATACAACGTGCATTAATAGCTCACCGATACATATGCTTCCAAAGATGGCACCAAAAAGAAACGGCCCGGGACCTTGTCGAGCTTTCACAAAAAGGAGAACCGCGATGCCAACGAAGATGAAAACTCCGTGTATAACTGTGGGCTATACAGTGATATGTTTACAAGGTCCCGAAACAAAAATAGGGAGAACTCACCGCAGCTTCAACATACTGACCAGTGATGATACTAGGCAGACTAGCGGTAGGCAGTATCTCCGATCGAACCAGGCTTCCGAGCTTCAACGCTAGACAACTCCAGCTGAAAGGGAAAGTAAGAAACATTCAGCTACCCAAAGAAAACGTGCTCACGCCCAGCCAGCTGCAACGAATGCCAAGATGAATAACTCTCGTTCGAGGACAGCGATAAAGGGGTCATTGGGAGGCGAGAGAAACGAAGCTTTAAGGAAAATCAAGTCAGTGTCGTCGTTGAGGATTAATAAATAGCCCATTGACATACCTATGATGATGAGAAAGCTTGCCTATGGGATATAAGCATATCAAGGGTTGAAATAGGAGACGATGCACCTGTCCCATTATATTCTCTGTCTTAGGAATAGCAAACAAAAGAGCAGATACCCATGCGGCGAGTGCACTGCGAATTACTGGCTTCCACCTTGACCACGTCGAATTCTTGGGGATCCACTGCATGGTAGCTGGTAGTTTCAGGTTGAATCGAGAGGGCTTATCGCTGCTCCTGCCTGGTGAACTAGACAATCCGCTATGAGAACGCTTCTCTTCCTCGCTAGAGCCGCCCAATGTCCCTCCATCTGGCAACTGAATGCGAGGGCGAGCGATCCGACCATGCTCCCTGCCTGCCCTATCGACCCCGTTGCGGCCAAAATCTTCGCTATGGTCTTCGCTAAGATCAGTCTTTGTGCGAACATGAGCCTTGGACGTGTCGTCGTCGTTAAATGCAGCCATTTCTGACTCTGACGGAGGTGCTAACATGGTGGTGATAACAAAAGCACCTTCGCATTTAAGAATGAAACCAGATGCTCCATCGCCGGATCCGTTCAGCCGACAGAATCCAGATTGACGTCGAAAGTTGGTCGAAAAGGAAGGATTGTCGCGGAGACCGAAAGTGTCAGCTAGATCTGTTCGGATCGGATCGGACCTGGGTTAGTGTTCTTCAGACTCCAAGAAACAGCCGACCACTTGGACATGGCAACTGCAAAGCCAGAGGCAAAGAAAAGGCCCATACATAACCCAACATCCGAGAAAACGCGCCAGGTCTCTCAAAAATCGTCAAAGTCTACACGCATACGGCCATCCGCATATTACACCGCAAAACCCAGTTCCCCATCTCACAAGACGGCGAAGCCTTATCTCTCGTCTTCGCAGCTTCTCGATCTCTGGACGATATGGAGATACGATCAACGCCTACCATCAAAAACGTCTCGGAATGCTTGGGCGCTCAGTCGAGGTGCAGACCCTGAAAAAGTGGATACGTGGTTCTATCGCAGGAAAACAGCCGCAAGGAAAGCCGGTAATCCGTTATCAGACGAAACGTACGAACTACCGCTAGATGCACCACAAGAAAAAGAAAAAACAGCCAAGGAAGAACACCTCTCCACAGTTACTCACGTTTTCTCTGTCCCCTCTTCTGACACCGTCTTGCCGTCTTCTAGCCCCAAATTTCATTCGTCGGCTGTAATGGGTCCATCCTCTCCTACAAATGCATCGGATTATGTCTCCTCTTCTCATTCACTGTCTAGTTCAAGCAATAACCGCTTTAGAGCGCATTCGCTTGGCGCATATAGCCGCGACTCGATCGAGCCCTCCACACCTTCCACAGTCACGCAAAGAAACAGCACGAGGTCACCTTCTTGTGAACAATACAAATACCGAACGAGCCTTACTTCCGTCGATTCCGGTGTTTTGTCATCGCCTATTGTCCCTGCTCTTACTATATCCTCTCAGTGGACGTGTAACGAATCGAATCAAGCTGGAGAAGCACCTGAATCTCTACCTAAAGATATTCCGCGTCTGTTTTGCAACCAGGGCGACGATGCTGTTTCTGACTTTACCTGCTACCTGTGTACCTCTATTTCAGGTGATATTTCGCACCCCATGAAGATCTTGTTTCAAGTCTTTCTATCGTTCTGCTCATGGTGCTTGATATTTTTCAGATTCTGGCGCAGATCCATCATCGCCGTCAAGTTCTGCATTTTCATCCATAAACAATATCAATCCGTCTTCCGATAAAATGGTTCCCACTTACATTTCTCCCACTTATGTACCACTTCAAAGTAATCCAGACTCGCTAATGGAACTCTCTGCAATCCCATTTCTCTTCCGTTCCCCTGATTTGATATCTTCTCTTACTTCCGATGAGCAAGTTGGGCATTCTCCCGTCCTCCCTCCTCTCAACTGGCACGATCTTGAAGAATACCTCGAGACCGTCTTTCGCGAAAGTCATTTGCATCTCCCTCGATCAGACAAGATAAATCTCCGCCTACTGGACGTCACCGAATTATCTCAGGAGGATCTGCCATGCTCAGGGCTCGATGCACTGGACCAAGAGGATGAGGAGTAGGATCTTACACTTAAGGGACTCTAGAATGTTTTCTTACAATTGGTTTCCCTCAAATGTGCAATTTCTTTAGCGTACATGTAATGCATATGCAAGCAATGGGTGTAACTGGAATGAACTGCCAGAGAGTCGACCGCCTGCAAACCTTAGGGGCGACGGGCCGGTGATCCGTTTACAATCGAGCGTCGGGAGTCTATCGCCGACCAATCGGTTCTTCCAGCTTTTTGTCTTTCTTTCTTTCGAACGCACTATATTCTCAATGTCGACGACGAAGCACTTGCATACACTTTGGATTCTGGATCGAAGATACCGTACTCACCAATAGCCAATCGCCAGCACCGCATCTCTATGGCGAACAAGATTTAAAAAACGAGCTCATTAAATTGAACAGAGATGTACATTCGA
This sequence comes from Serpula lacrymans var. lacrymans S7.9, assembly GCF_000218685.1. Classification (NCBI taxonomy): domain Eukaryota; kingdom Fungi; phylum Basidiomycota; class Agaricomycetes; order Boletales; family Serpulaceae; genus Serpula; species Serpula lacrymans. The sequence goes on along the minus strand of NW_006763298.1, from coordinate 264,248 downwards.
CAGCTCGTACTGGTACTGGATCACGAAGGTCACGGTGACACATAAACTTCAAAACGCAAAAAATGGAGTGCAATTCATTTCATTGACAGCAAGTACAGCCAAAGTTTTTCAAGCCCAGAATTCTATGTGGTACACAGGAAGAAGATCGCGACGTTGGAAAACCGGTAACCTATGCCTCGACTACAACGACTATCTTCCCATTCGCCTCTCCCGATTCCATCACGTTCTGTGCCTCCCTGATTTCACTAAACTGAAAAACCCTCGTTGGCTTTACGTCGAACTTGCCCTCTGCGGCATCCCTTATGATCTGTGCCAATGGCACATCCGACAGAGGGAACTGCGGTGTTCCAAACATGAAACTCCCAAAGAGACTAAAGTGCACACCACTCGCCATCTGCGTCAACGGGTCAAAGTCTTTCACCGGCGCGAGTCCACCCAACCATCCAGCATGGCATACGCGGCCTCCGCGTCGGGGAATATCGATCGAGTCGAGTAGAACGACGTTGCCGACGAGGTTAAGGACTGCATCAAATTCTTTCTTCTCTGGAAGTCTAGCAGCCAGACCAGCTCCTTCAAGCTCAGCACGTTCTGCCCCCAAATCCAACAAGCCTTGGAAACGGTCCTCGTTCCTCGTTGTCGCAACAACCTTGGCACCCACTGCGACTGCCAGCTTCACCGCTGCCTGGCCCAGCGAACTCGTTGCCCCTCGAATCAACACCTTCTCGCCCTTCTTTACCTCCAGATTACGGAAAAGACACGTCCACGCGGTAGCAAATGTCTCTGGGATCGCGGCTAACGTTTCCCAGCTAAATGGCAGGCCGCTCTTGTCTGTAGTGAGTGGGACGACATTATGTAATGGGGCAACCGTGTACTGGGCATAGCTTCCATTCCTTGTCCTGCCCAGTCCACCCATGAGAGCTGCAACATTCGTCCCGATGGGGTACTCGCCGCCTGGTGCAGCTGCGACCGTGCCGACACACTCAATGCCAGAGACAGGTGCGGCCTCTGCCCACTCTCCTTTGCGCATATGTACTTCTGCGTGATTAATCCCAAAGGCGCGGATACGAATGAGAACTTCGCCGTGCTTCGGGATCGGGACAGGGAGTTGCTTGTAGACGAGGGCATCAAGGCCCCCAAAGTGGTCAAGGACGATGGCATCCATCATTGGAGTAGAAGTAGACATCGCGATGGAACTGGATTTTTCTAATGCAAAGATGTAAGAGTTGACAGGTTGATTTGCGCTGTATTGGGCAATTCTTTAGATTCAAGGTCGATTCAAGCACTTCGAGTTTGCTATGGTAAGGAAGACAATTTTACTTGGATCTCGAGACGCCGTTTATATGTATATGCCATCTTTCCAGTTCTCTTCTCTTGACCAGAAGACTGTTTCAGTCGCTTGTGACTTGACTCATTCTGCTTCATCAGGCTCGGCGTTGTGAACGCTAGTATCTAGGATTGCTGATAAAGACTGTCATCTGTCTATAGAGTTGGTGACCTAAGAGTTGACATTCACCCTAGCTTGCTTAGTAAGTTAGTAAGAGTTATAACCATGTCGGTCATCGTCTAATCGTGACCGATGTCATACCCGCAGCTGGCTAGTCACAACTTAACAGAACTGAATGTCGAACCTTCATGTGAGCAATTTTGATTTCTCAGAGGATGTCAGATGTTACCTTTCTAGTGGCAGGGCCACTTCGGGGATCATTACTGTTCCATATCATGTACGTATAATCTGCAGGATTATGGTCACATTCAAGTTGACACCTATTTTGACGTCGTCATTAGATTATTGTCGATTTTCCTTGTGCACCTATGTCTAAGTCTCTGCGTGGTTCAATGTTCCCATGTCCGATTATCGCCTTTCTGGAGCGTTTGTAGGCTTTCATCAGGTCTTGGATCTCGAATGAATCATCAATTCCCAGCGGTTCAAGCTCGAGTGGAGAGGATATCTCGCATTCAAGCTACTGTTCCCACCACTTGCATATATCAGGACGTGGCAAGGGTTACGATCCGTAAACCTAAACTGTGGCTATTCCGTTATGAGTGCTCACCAGCAAAAATATGTTTTGTATGAGACTCACTTCCAACAGTTGTTTAGCTGCGAGACTTCGAACTTTAAGGAATAATAGACTGGTCTTGGCTTCTTACAATGTATCTAAACTTTGATTCTCGGTTCGAAGGTGAGAGTGCTATTCTAGGACGTTATCTACCTTTTTCAGTCTTCAAACCATATCACTCTATTCTCGAAGCCACAGACGTCCTCTTTAAGAGACGTTGTTTGGCTTTATGAAGGGTTGAGTTAATTCTATCGCTCTTCCCCTAGGACAATTTGATTCAGTCAGAAATGCCTGTCCCTAGTGTGCTTCTTCCGGAATGCCCAAGATACTTCCCTCCTCCTCCAACTACAGAAAACTGTACGTCGTGTCTTTATCTCTACGCTCTTTGTCGATGACCTCGCGCTCGGTCTTGTCCAGTGGACTTTGCGGATCTTCCTACCATAGACCTCGCCAGGGCACAGACTCCTGAAGGACGTGCTGAGTTATATCCCCAGGTTCGCGATGCACTCCATACCCATGGCTTCATGTATGCCATCAACCACGGGTACACGCAAGCCCAGGTATGTAGATAAGGACGTACTGGATGCGATACTCCACTAACTCTGCAAAGCGTGACCGCCTCTTTGATATAGCAGACGTGCCATTCACTGGGGTGCCTCCAGAAGAGATGAAGACGTACAGAGCAAGTATTGATAAAATAGGGGAGTACCAGGGGTTCAAAGCCCGTGGGCACTGGGTGAGTTTATCGTCTTATCGCGCCAACTCGTCATGAATCGCTGATGGGGGTATTTCCATTAATGGTTGCAGTATCTTGATAGCGAGAATAAAGTTCTCGACCAGGCTGAGCAATATGGGAGTAAGCTCGCAATTTGTATGGCTGATATGGGTCTTTTTTGTAACAGCGTTTTTTCTTCACTGGCAGTCAATAGGAACGTTTATCTGCGTCCTCATCCTCAGGCATTGCGTCCTTTTCTCCCAGAGCTTGACGCATTCGCTCGGCATAATCATATAAACGTCGTTTATCCCATTTTACAGTAAGCTGCGGAGTACTATCAAGCACACATCCCATAAATTTTTATATTACAGGCTTTTGGCTCTCTGTCTTGAGCTGCCAGAAGACACTCTGATAAAGAAGCACACATTTGATGCAAATGGGGCTTCAGCTAGTAAATGTCTTCTCGTAATCATCGTCCTAGCACAATGCTGACCGTCATCGTTAACACAGTGCGGTTCATCAAATAGTTAGACTCTTGCTTTTTACTGGTCAATGTCAACCAACTAACGTATCGGCAGTTATCCACGCTCAGAGGAAGAAGAAAAACTAACTAACCACGTGTGGCATAAAGGACATACGGGTCGGTAACATCTTCCGCTCAGTAAACTGACAGTGAATTTACCTGTCAGCACACTACGCGTCGTTTAGATTTTGGAAGCGTCACCATATTATGGAGTCAATCAGTCGGAGGTCTACAAATTCTCTCCAAAGATAAAACATGGAAGTGGGTGCGGCATATAGATAATGCGCTAGTAAGGATTCTATGTGTATCACTTGTTGCCTATCGTTTTTTGTTTTGTTTTCATTTCCAGGTAGTCAACACGGGCGATACAATGGAATTTTTGTCAGGTGGATTCTTCAAACCTACTATTCATCGTGTTGTACAGCCCCCGAAAGACCAGCATACCTACAAACGCCTTGGAGCCTTCTATTTCACTATACCAAGCGATGATGTCAAGCTGGTCCCCTGCGTAGAAAGTCCAGTGTTACAGCGAGTAGGAATAGAGCGCAAATGCGCGGACGAGGATGCACCTCTCGCTGGGAATTGGCTGAAAGAAAGAAGTGTTGCATTTGGCCGTACGGAACTTATGAAAGGAAAAGAGGAAGGGGTGGAGGAGGAGCTGATTAGCGGTATTGTTGTAAAGCATTACAACTGAAGCTGCAGCGATGCAAAGAATGTAATGACCTTGGTTCTGACAAGAAATTTCTCAGCAGAACTATTCCATGTGGGCCTAATGCGCCTTATCTTGGAGAAGATAAGATCAACGACTCGCTTGTTTGGCCTTCATGTGACTCCTGTGATACTTTCAATGCCCCATGACTCCGTGCTCTCCGGCTCAGTACCTGCTTCGAGAACCATGGCGGAAAGAAAAAGATGCTATTCTGGAGAGTTACTTACCTCTTTCAGTTTTCAGGTGAACTGTAAGTCCCAATATTTCCACTTCAAAAGGTCTGATTGTATGAAGAGCCGAGTGCTTTTGTTGTCCGCTAAACGCTTCCTCTAGGACAAGTCGACTCAACTGGTAATGCCTGCTCCCTGTGTGGCCTCTCCAAAATGTCCGAGATACATCCCTGCACCTCCAACTGAAGAGAAATGTAAGTTGCACCTTTATTGAGATTATCCATCGCGATTTACCTTGATATATAATATTCGTTAGTGGACTTTGCCGATCTTGCGATCATTGACCTCGCCAAGGCACAGACTCCCAAAGGACGTGCAGAGATATATCCGCAAGTTCGCGATGCCCTACGGACTAATGGTTTTATGTACGTTGTCAACCATGGATACACACAAGCTCAGGTATGCAGGATGAAGACTTGTGGGATGCAACGCAATGCTAATCCTGTAAAAGCGCGATCGTTTCTTCGACATAGCAGACGTACCATTCTCTGTGGTACCTCCAGAGGAGATGAAAACATATAGAGCAACCATTGAGAAAGTGGGGGAATACCAAGGGTTCAAGCCCCGTAGATATTGGGTGAGGCCTTCACTTCGCTATCCAATTCTTGTGTGTATCATTGATAGGGTTCAATGATTGCCAGCACGTCGATACCGAAAATAAAGTCCTTGACCAGATTGAGCAATACGGAAGTGGGTTCATGGTTTATCTTGTTAATCAACACTTTTATAAGGTCACAGCGTTTGATGATAGTCAACAGAAATGTGTATTTGCGTCCTCATCCCCAAGCACTACGCCCTTTCCTCCCAGAACTCGATGCATTTGCAAGGCACAATCATATCAACATTCTTCATCCTATCCTAAGGTGAGTAACGAGTAACTTCCACACATACCTGCTAATATGGCGATTGTAGGCTTCTAGCTCTGAGTCTCGAGCTTCCAGAGGACACGCTAGTGAAGAAACACACATTTGATGCGAACGGAGTAACAGCCAGTATGTGTCTCCTCCCACCGTGGGTTTGAAACGAGGTTGAATACTATCTGTTGACGCTAGTGCGGTTCATCAAATAGTGAGATCCTCACTTTGTAACTGTGCACTTGTACCTTAGAGGGTTGACATAAATACCTACAGCTATCCACGATCTGAAGAAGAAGAGAGGCTAGCTAACAATGTATGGTTCAAGGGACATACTGGTCAGTGAATCACATTTTAGTGGGTACATCATAGTCCACGCACTACCAACCTATCCAACTGCATTTAGATTACGGGAGTGTCACAATTTTATGGAGCCAGCCGGTTAGTGGTCTGCAGATCCTCTCAAAGGATGGAAAATGGAAGTGGGTACAGCATATGGACAATGCCCTGGTAAGGACGTGACATGCTCTTTGCCCTGAATCCATGCTAAAGTCATTGACTTACAGGTAATCAACACGGGCGATACAATGGAGTTCTTATCGGGTGGATTCTATAAACCCACTATCCATCGTGTTGTGCAGCCTCCCAAAGATCAACGCAGTTATAGCCGTCTTGGAGTCTTCTATTTCTCTCTTCCGAATGATGACGTCAGGTTGCTTCCGTGTACTGATAGCCCGGTGTTGCAGCGAATAGGTATAGAACGAAAGTGTGCAGACGAAGATGCACCCCTTGCTGGGAATTGGATGAAAGAAAGGAGTGTAGCGTATGGTAGGAAAGAGCTCAAGAAAGGAAAAGAGGAAGGAGTAGAAGAAGAGTTAATCAATGGAATTGTTGTAAAGCATTACAACTGAAATTGTAGGTATTACAAACTCAGTGTGCGGCGCTTTGCTGTTAGGACACAAATAAGAACTTGGTAACACTCGATGAAAATGGCATGCAGGGAAGGTAAGTAAGGGCGATGAAATTGCAGCAGATTACAATTTTTCAGTGTCTAATATCGACTATCATATATACATTAGGTCTGCAATTGGAGACTAGTATACTAATATGATGCAAGAAACATTATTCCAAGTGTTGTAAATATGATAAATAAGTCTGGAATGATTAAAGTATTGAAAACTAGATGAGTCCTTTGGATGTGTTTATGCACAGCTTTGCTGTAGTCCAAGTCCAGTTCATGAATTTGAATGATGCCGTTCACCAGTGCCCCCGTTTTGATCCAACAAAACCAAGTTCGAGTGAGTCCTCAACTCCTTCGGGCTTGGATTTACCACAAAGTCCTACGAAACCGACTCGATCGTAGACGCGCTGTGCGCTATTGGCGTGACCCACATACAACACAACGCTCTCTTTCCCACAATCGAAAAGTCTGATCAAGGATTCGGATAAGGATCCTATTATTACCACGAAAGAATGAACACGTACCTGCGCGTCACATAACGGACAAGATGTTCCGCGAATCCCCGTCTCCGCCACTTAGGGGTGGTGTATACCTTGGTGATTGCAGAGACATCGACGGAGCTACGAGTAACAGCACAGATGGCAGCTATGTCATTTGATGCCTCGTATACCCAGATCTGTCCTTTTGATATCATCTCGCACGCTTCTACTTTGGCCCGATCGATGGTCAGAGGGAAGTATATCTAAATGAGGAGTCAAAGTCAGATCGATTCATCCAGATTGCTGATCAAAGTAGACTAGACTTACTGAGTCATCGGCGAATTCCTTGCAGAGCTGAGCAACGGAGTCAACGTCCGCGAGCGTTGCTCGACGGAGAACATGCCCTTTCGAGAGTTGATATGCAGACTCTTGGAATGTATCGGGAGTGCAAAACGTGAAATAAGCAGCGTAGAAAGGTTCTGGCTCTACGACAAAGCCTGTGATATCTGACCAGTGTTTTGCAAAGGTCTTGACTAATGAAGTCAAACCAAAGACCGAAAAGACACGTTCGGGGTGAACGCGGGTTAGAAGATGATGGATGAGAGCCGTTATGCGGGGAACAAGCCAAGTAGCAGACTTTGAAGAGGAAGTGTAAGGTGTCCATAAGAAGACTGGGTAGTCGCCGAGAGTATTGGTAGTGCAAGACAAAATGAGGTCTAGCGTAGGAGCGGACCCGGTAGCGGATGTAGACCAGACAGTGAGCCAGAATGAGTCATCGTAGTTTTGTGAAGTAGATGGCGAATTGGGGTAGACTTCAGAGTCAGTGATGAACTGGCATCCAGTCAAAGCAGCCTCAGTGCTGATTCTCTTCAAAGCATGTGCGAGAATGATATTGGAAGAACGCTCGTGGCGGCGAAGAGTGGGGTATGCGACTGATAAGAAGTCACCGGCAGAATTGTGCTGGACAACTCGAATGGACTGAGAGTTGAAGTTGAGACCAGGCATTGGAGATAACTAAGCAAGTAGATGAGAGGATATAGATTGAATGAGGACATCCATGGCTCCTCGTGTTAGCATTATATATACCAAGACTGAGCAGTATTGAGATGGACGGGAAGAAAGTCGGTTGCCATGCTGTAGAGGATGTGACTCGAGTTGCTGCAAGCGCAGCTCTCAGGAGATGCGTTTCCGCATCGTCAAAGTATACAGCAAACGGAGCAAGCCTGAACGGACACCGATCTGTGACTGGAGGCTAAGCGATAGACACAATGGAAAGATTCCTCGATCACTTACACTGCAGTACAGATAACCATTTGTCAGCGTGAGTCAATTGCAACGTCGTCGGGTACCATTTTGCCATCGCAGATGCTCGCTGACAAGGATGTGCGAAAGTGAAACGAAGACTCGGAGGATGAACTCCTCCTGCGCCTAAGCGAATGTTCAGACGCTCGTCATACAGGTATTCCCAGCACATCCGAGTCAGACCGCATCGACAGCAAGTAGAGCATTAAACGCGCCTTTTCTTTCTTCCGCTGGCTGTCCACTGCAATGCACCACTTGTGTCATGAATATGAAACGCCTTAAAGCGACCAGATCTGATATTTCTGCGTTTGATACTCAAGTTTGGTCCTGAAAATCTCTACGCGCGACCGCTTTCTCACTTTGCCAGTGGTCCGGATCCTAAACTTGTCCTAAACAACACCGCATTTCCCTAGGTTCCTTCAGCCGACCTAATGGCATTTCCTTATGTTCAATTCCTTAGAGTGTCCATTACCGTAACTTATTGGCAAATTGCATTCTTCAATTTACAGATTCTACAAAGTATGCTATGCCAGCTGTGGTACTCTTCCATATCTGTCATCGTGACGCAGCGCTGATGAAAACACTGTTTAAACGCCTCGGATCCGGAGACTGTCTAATTTGGACTGATGGGAGTCACTGGACACCATGACTGACCTGATTGCCAGTGGTTGATGTCAGCTGATACTGTTCTCGATGACTGCTCAGCTATTGTTCAGCTTCAAACTTCATATCAGTCGATGTTGCAACAGCCCTGGCGAACTGACTCAGTGACTGAGATCATTGCCAGCAACTGGTTAGTCTGAGCAATCCGCTTTGATCACTCATCGGTACATGTAGCTATACCCACTGGCATATAACCAATGAATACCTATCAGGCGTTCAAGAACGTTCAAGTCTAGTAAAAAATCACGCAGTACCTCTTGTCAGCTCGGTACCGAGGGTATGACTATGATAGGATAGGTGACGAGTCAGTTCCTTATACCTGCTGTTCACCAATCGATAGCAATCAATTCACTCGCAGCTCGGGCACTGCATCGAGTCAGTTCAAATTTCCATCATCGCACAGTTACATTTTGACTGCGTTCGCTGCCAGCATTGATGTCAGTTTACCCACCTCTACACATTCATTCAGTGCGCTATCTAGTACTGATATGCAATTGGTTGCAATGATGACGTGTTTTGACCAAGATACTACTAATGACACATTGACACAACAGGGACGGATCAGGTCCACAAAACTGCTGTGCAAAACTGTCCGCGTCGATGTACCTGGCAATAGCTCATGATAGTCACATATACTGATCAAAAGTTGATTAGTTGATCATATCCATGAATTAGGGAAGTATGAAGTTTAGTGGCTTACGCACTTTCATTTGCTATGATAGCAACAGATCGAAGTCAATGCTAATTTCTGCCAGGATACGTGTCTAGTTCCCTGTAAGATTAAATCCATCCTCCACAAACCCATGTAGGCGATGTATTATGTCCATATCGACAAGCCGTGCATCCTTTTGAAACGAAGATGAGTCAAGACATCGACAAAAAGCAAACGTAAAGAAGAGGACGTACATCTCGTAGTCTGATTATGGTAGGAACAGACTGGATCTTCCAAGGCTCTCCGCGAAATTGATTGGAAGGTGTTTTCCAGCTGCATATTTGCAACTTGAACTTTTCGACGATCAGTACCGTCGCAGTAACTACTTACTCTGCCTTTTGACCAACGTATACGATTAGTGCAGAAGGGCCATCATTGTTTCCGAAAACACTCTGTACAGTGTCATCAACAGCAACGCAGTCCTGCACAGATATTATATCAACGGTTTCGTTCTGATCCATCAGAACGTACTGGGCACCATAGTTTTCCATCTGTTAGAGATGAATAGATAACTAAGTAGTCTCCTGGCACCGATTTCAATGAATTGGGGTCAGAAGGGAAGTCGACGAAACGCAGGGGCATTGTTTGGTGGGGTACGGTGAAAACCAATTTATTCGTAAAGTCCAGTTACAAGATGGTTCAGAGATGCTGTGAGCGATTATTCGCCCACTGTGGCAAGTCACGTGCTAATCACGCATAAGCGCGTCTCGTGGTAAAGTGCGGTCAGAGTCCCTTCCGCGTTTTCCTTTTACTCCCATCTGCAGCCTGCAGAGTCATCTTTACTCCCTTGTCACTGGTTATACTAATATGCCAGTGTTCGATAACATCAAATATCACCTCCCTTTGTCTCTTCCATCTGACCGTCGCAATGAATTATCTAGTGTTCTCGATATCAATGGCGCGAGGCTTGTCTCCTTAGACCGCGCAACTCATGTCATAACAAATTCGAGCCAATTTGAGGGCTGGCAAGATATCGCAGATGGCGTTTTTGTTATCTCAGTGCGTATGGACCCTCTCTTATACCTACATATCTCATTCACGTTATGCAGGACAAATGGGTTGACCGATCCATCATTATGGGTAAATCTCAGCCGTTCGTGTTTCTATTCGCCTCTACAAACATATGCAAGGATCTCACAGTTAATTGGTACAGAGAGCAATACTATTCCGCTGATCCCGCCATGATATTTTCTGGAATAGTGGCTTGTGCTACCGATGTTCGTAGCTGCTTCTAATATTCAAACGGATTTCACTTACCTTACCCTTATGGCATAGCTTCCAGCCACAGACCTCGAGGTTCTTTCCGCAGGTATAACCGCGCTAGGCGGCCAATGGCGGGGTGGCCTCACGCGGGATGTGACTCACCTTTTTGCCCTCTCTCCGGAAAGCGACAAGTACAATACTGCTATGCATTTCAAGGACCAGACAAAGATGATAGTCCTTTTACCCCATTGGTTCGATGATGCTGTCAGACTAGGTTTCGGTACTTTGCCAACAGCAGAATACGAGTGGCCCGACCCAAGAATTCTGAAACCGTCGTCTGAACTTGTACTGAGCGATTCCGACGCTGCTAAGAAACTGAAAAAGATCAGCTCTGAAAAGAGGTCGTTATACAAATCTGCGTTAATGACACCAGGGAAGGACGCTTCATCAGTATCACCTTCTCGCGACGTATGGCAAAAAAGACGGATTCTGCTGAGCCCGAGTCTAGAGTTATCAGGCGGCAGACGCGAAGCTGTGGAAGCTGGAATTCGACGAGCCAATGGTGTGGTCGTAGAATTTGAGGCGCAGGGTGGTGATGGAGACATAGAAGAAGAATTTCGCAAGGTTGACGAGACGGACATTCTCATCACGAGGTACCGAAGTGGTGTTCCGTACTTCAGGGTGAATCTTTCTTTTCTTCATCATGCAGTGTACTCGGTAACGAGCCCGTTAACAGGCTGCTAGAGCAGGGAAGACCATAGGAACCCTAAGTTGGCTTTTCCATGTGGAATCCAGTGGTACTATGTCAAGGCCTACCGATCAACTTTTACATTACCCCATACCCAAGAGACTCATTGAAGGATTTGCTTCACACGTAAGTTTGGTTAGTTAGAGTGCTCATGCCCAACTCAGCTTCCGTAGGAAATCACTATCACAAACTATACAGGCGACTCCCGAGACTATCTGAAAAGGTTGATATCAGCAATGGGGGCCAAGTTTACCCCTAGCATGTCTACAAGCAATACTATTGTCATAGCTGCATAGTGAGCCTATATCCCTTCTCTCTTGCGAGAATCAGCGAAACTGAAACTTATAACGCCAGCATATCTGGAAACAAGACAACCAAAGCTCGTAGTTGGTCGATCCCTGTAGTCAATCACACATGGCTCGAAGATTGTTTTGTGCAATGGAAAAACCTCACTGTTGGACTCGAAAAATACATCGTTTTCCCCCACGGCGTCGATTTTGCCCAGATACTAGGGGAGAAGGGTGTTGGAAAGGTGATTCTGGAAGATATGGATATTGACATTGAAGAAGATTTAGAGGCGGAAGCTGCTGCGAAATATGCTGTCCCGAAGTCGACCTCATTGGAGAAAGGAAATGGTTTATCCAAACCACCGGCACATGAGCATCTGGGTGAAACAGAGACGAGTGCAAAGGATGCTAGGGAAGTGGAAGAAGTTGTAGCTTTGCCAGATGATGATGGTGATGTTGTGATGAGGTCCGAGCCGACTCGAGAGGTGACCAAAAGTTCAAAGAAGGGCAAAAAGAGGAAAGAGGACGCAATGGATATTGATGATAATGAAGACGAAGCAAGGCCTCCTTCACCTAAGCCACGATCACGCAAACCACGGGTTTCCTCTGCTAAGAAGAAAATACCTGCTGCGGCCGGCGATGGTGCAGATGAACCACGGGAGGAAGAGGACGGAGTTTCCGCCAAGAAGCCACGGCGCAAGTTGATTAGACGAGCTGGACAGATGCGGAATTCGGGGAACATGTTAGATGCAGAACATATCGAGTCGACTGACGAGCCTGGTCCCTCCTCCAAGGCTAAACCCTCGGAACGGAACGCTGACAATGATGAGTCAAGCGGTCAGGATTTGCGTCCTATAGTTCATAAGCTCACACAAACAACCATACGGCAGCCTGAACAAACACAAACAGAAGATGAAGAGTCCGACCACGATGCCGAACGTCTAGCCTCGTCGCCCCTCAAAGGAAAGGCTCGTGACAACGCAAAAAAGCCGACCGGTTCACCTCAGAAGCTACAAACACCGAAAAGGACAGTTTCTGTATTGGTGCCCTCACTCCCCAAGGACTATCCTTCTGTTTCGAACTCTGCTAAGAAAAATAGTAATTTGGGACGGACGGACTCGTTGCGCGTCGAAGCAGACGAGGCAGCGGTGGGCCTGTCACCCAAACGCGGTCGTCCATCCAAGCGGCCTTGTGAGGAAATACCGGAGCATGGAGTTACCGAAACGCCTCGTCATGGAGGAGGGATTCATGAGACGCCTTCAACGCTGGCTCGATCGCTGTCTAAACGTTCTGCTGCTTCAAAGGCTTCTACAAGATTACGTAACGAAATCATGCCAGACGTTGTAAACTTCGAGCGAGAGCGAAAACATGCCAAATCGAAAGACAAGGATAGGGCTGCTGGAGAGAAAAGAAAGAAGAGAGCCTCTGACGCTGCTGATTTGGACCAGAGTTCTGAGGGCGAAGAAGAAGTGCAAAACAATAAGAGGCAACGTGTGGAGACTAATGAAACACAGAGGAAACAACGAAAAGGGGGAGATGAAGAGGTGATCCAAGTTGCCAAGCCACCCAAGTCAGCGAAACAGACGAGGGTAGCCGTTGAATCTGAAGACGAAAGTAGCGGTGAGGACGAGCAGATAACGAGTAAGAAGAAGGCGACAGTATCAACCAAACCACCCAACCCGAAGGGTGCCGGCATAGAAAACCAGGGGAAGAGGTAGCGTTTCCCACATCCCCTTTGTTTATCCCGTTATTGACACAGTACACGACAGTCGGGGATCTGAGGCCAAAGTGATTAAAATGATGACTACTCAAATCAGCTTATCGGACGACGTGATCAAGGCAAGTTTTCAAACGTGTTGTGTGATCTGTGCACCAACTGATATATTCTCTCCTAGCGGCTAGGAAAACTTGGTGTAAAAACGACGACCAGACCAAACGAGTGTACACACCTACTCACGAAAAACATAGTACGCACAGAGAAGTTTCTTTGTGCGATGGCCGTTTCCCCATATGTCTTGAATGAAAAGTGGGCTACAGCTTCTGCGGCTGCAAATCAGCTTCTTCGTGAGTTACTTTCCTCTAGCTCAAATTGTTACTAACATCTATCCAGCCGAAGATAAATATATTCTAAGTGATCCTGAAGCAGAGAAGAAATGGGGTTTCAATCTGACTGATGCCCTTCGTCGGTCCAAAGACCATGGATGTGGCCTGTTTGCGCAAATGACTTTCTACATGACGGCAAAAGTACCTATCGATCATAAACTATTAAAGAACATTGTAGCCGCCGCTGGTGGCCAGGTACGTCTTAACAGACTGTCCACATACACTTGCGAGGTTAATGACAACGTCACAGATTTCAACGCAGGCCCCTACGTCACGTATTTTGAAGGCAAAAGAAGGTCGATATGTGATTTCTTGCCCAGAAGATGCTTCGATATGGAGACCACTCGTCCGTGATGGACACCCTATATATTCTCCAGAATTGATTCTGAAATCAGTCCTCACACAGGAAATAGATTGGAAGGACACGGCAAATAAAGTACAGGGAACTTATTAAAAAACTTGTATAAAATGGATGTACGTTTACCCATGTATTGATTTCTTCTAAACGATTATCGTATATTACATACAACTAGTGGTATATGCAAAGTGAAAGGAGAATGCATGCAAGAAAGCGCTATAGGACAATATGTCGACACTTGACTATGGTATGGTATATATGTGAGCCGGTCAGTCCACGAGTGACATGATTAACACTAGGAAAGCTGGAAAAGACAAAATAAAAACATGCCATATCATAGGAACATAGGGTCGGGTATATAACTACAAGGATCGAATGAATAGGAGATGATTAAGTTCAGAACGGGGAAGTATGAATTAGTTTTTTGGTAGCGATATGGACGTTGTCTGCACACCGGAGCCACTCGCTGATGACGCCCGAGTCTGGGTATGCCGTTTCACCTGCGCTTCCATTTTTATACGCTGCTTACGGACATCATCATCTTTCAACTTCATTGACATTGTGAGGGCTAGAAATGCATCAGCGTTTGAAGGTAGACATGCTAATGGTGGGCGCGAGAGGTGTTCTAGGGCAGAAGCTTCGCTAGTGGACTGGAGGAGGAGATGACGGCAGCATTGAATCAATACCATTGCTACTCGGAAAAGGAATGTCACGCCTGTATGACTATTATAAAGTTTTCCAGATAGGTAGTGAAAAGAAAGCTGCTTACCATCATACAGGAACATATCCCACACCCTATGAAGGTAGTCGACAGGAAGAGTGCCAACAAATAATGTAGAAAACCTAGCAGATCTTTTCAGAATTGTTTTGTTCTTTGCAAGTGCAATGTTCTTACCAAGGACGACAGATGCTACTTGGAGAGATACCCAAGGTGACGAATAGTTTCTTGCCAACGGCTGCATCAGTACTTTCTAAAGCTTTACTGAAGAGCGCCGAGTCAACCTCCATTTGAATGGGGTTGGCAGAGAAGTAGGAGCGCAAATGAGTGTCCATCATGGAGACAAAAATCCAAAAAGCATCTTCTTCGGGTGCTAGAAGAAGCAAGTGACCCGCGATTGAGGTTAACCCTGCCAATAGCGGTCTATCAATAATACTGAAAATCAAACCAAATGAGACACCGTACCTGAACTATATTGGATGTCCGGTACCATGCTTAGGTACGCCTGCAAAAGTGACACTAAAGGGCCTTTGGCGTTGTGCAACTGTGCCTGATCTGGGAAAAGCCTTTGTGCATCGCGCTCAATCTCATTGAATACTGGGACCCGCCCTCGTTTCCCAAGCTGAGAATAAACATTGGGTAGAGCGCGTGCTTTGCTATCGGTTAGATGACACCAAACAAGGTAGCGCACAGAAGAAGGGACACCCTCTATTAGCAGCCGTCTGACTTTCTTACTCTTCCTCGCCTGTGCGGGAGGTGTTGTAGGCAGGAGAGCCATCCACTTCAATTCTCGGTGCCGATGAGCATCCATAGAAGAATGGGCATCAGTTGATCTCGAAGGCTTTACATCCGGAATAGACGGATCCACTGGGGCCAGAGGGGATCTAGGAGGCATTGCACCTGACAATATCGAAGATGTGTCACCAAATGGACTCGAGGAATCTGGCTTATGGTCCGAAAGCATGTCACGCCCAATCATAACCGAGTCCTGACTCGTCCTACCAGAGAGTGGCAATGTCGGCTTTATCAATTCGAAATCCATGTCCTGAACTTGAACAGTCTCATGTTCCTCAGTCCGCCCATTCGATGACGTTACGCTTGCCGTTTCATCTGCTCGCCCAAGTCTTGTGCTTTTCTTTCCCCGTAGCATTGGAAGACTCATCTTGGTGCGGAGCGACAGCTCGTGTGTAAGGGGCGATGAACGTGCAGATGGTTCTATAGGCGGAGGGGAAGTCATGAGTGATCTCGTCTCGCTTTGAGATGATTCCCCATCAAGTGAGCCGGAGCGTTGGGATACCCATGGCTGGGGCGAAATTATACTTCGGTGGTTGGACGACACCGATGAACTCCTCACAGATGCGGTTGGTGCACGGGGACCAGGAGGCATGGGGGAAAGCGGCATGGGGGGTGATATGTCTCTATCACCCATAGTCGGGACATGAGGAGATACAGGAGGAGGACTAATGGGGGTACCTCGTCTGGCGTCTGCTTGCCCTCCACTAACTGGTGGGGATGAGAAGGAAGCAAACTGTGTCACATCTGTGATAGGGGATACTTGTGAAAGTGGGCTGGTGGGTGATCTTGGAGAAGGTCTTGTCGGTGCTGTGTCGTTGTTGCGTACCAGTGATAGGGGAGAAGGTTTACTCGAGATGCGGAGGGGAGCAACGACGCTACTCAAACCAGAAGACGTAACAGCTGAAGCAGACACTGTTCTGGATATCTGTTGCGGGTCTTCACGGCTGAACGTACATATATTCTTATTGAAAAATAGCTAAAGTCTAAGGACAACACGGCTGCTCACCTGCGTTCAGCTTCCTGCGCTGCGGTAGTATTGAACCCCGAAAACGACCGTGAACGAGGTCGTGCGGCACCTGCCTGAGGAACAAAGCCTGTACGCTGGAGAGCACCATTACTGCCGTTGTTACCCGACATACCCATATTACTTGACGTCAATGTACCATTCCCACCAGGTACCGATACCTCATGCATACCCGTTATCATACTTCCATACTTTCCCTTATTCGATCCATCATCCCTCTTCAGTTCATCACTTGGAACTTCAAAGGTTTGGGCACTGTCGCTCGTTCCAGCAGTAGTCATTGCCCGCCGGATCCGTAATGGCGGAGTGTTTTCTGCATCCGTTCTCATAGCACCTCCATTGGCGGGGCTGATGCCTTCCAACCCCTTATTACTACCAACTCCACTGCTCCCACTCCCACCCATTCCTATTCCCATGGCCCCATTAACACTTGCGCCACCACCCATCCCTACACCCCCACCTGGGATCGGTTCCACCGAGAAAACTATTGGAACAGGCCCTATTGCACTTGCAAGGTCTGGCTCACACCGTGCATATAACGTCATCAGACCCATGCGTCCCTGCGCTTGTCCTTGCGCACGCAGCCACCCGATAATCTGACGCAAAATGTGGACAGAATATGGTGTCGTACCTGCACCTGCTTGCATACTCTGATTACGATGAACATTGGGCCCAGGCGGTGGAGTTCCATGAATAAATCTGGAGCCAGGAGGGATCTTCGCACCCACATGTCCCAAACTGGAGGCATATGGACCGGCCTCAGCACGAGCGTACATAGGTCCCTGTCCTTGCATGAGCGGCGGAGCTTTGGGCGCATTAGGGTGAGGAAGAAACAGGGAAGTTCGAGACTGAGGGTGAGCTTGCGTTGGAGCTCTAGACAGAGGACTTGGAAACGAAGGTGATTGAGGGAGAGGGACAGACGGAGACTGGGACGCAGAACGCAAAATTGACGGCGAAGGCTGCCACGAAGAAAGACCAGACGCTTGGCGCGGACGAAGTGCATCTGGAACGCTTCCACCAGACTGAGCTTGTAAGGCTGGCGTCGAGGTTACATCAGAACTGAGTGTCTCCGCCGTCTCACCTGAGTACACTGACGCAGAAGCGAGCGATGGACCTTCAACCATTGAAACACTCTCATCTTCATCCAACGGCATAGGAGAATCAGTTAGTATTCGCGGAGTATCTTCATCTTGATCCTCTTCCTGATGGTCAAGTCCAACATTATTATCCTCATCATCTTCCACGACAATAGGTCGCATCAGCGTATCCTCCGTTCCTCTTCCCTTTTCTGGCCCTCTCGGGTGCTCGATCCCCATTTGGATTGTCCCATCGCGCTCACGCTCATTCTCGAGCCTCATACGTAGTGCCGACGCGATACCTGCACCAGCACTCATACCATTACCCTTGCCACTAGTATTCATACTTGACACTGCAGCGCCAGTCCCATGCGAAGCAGTCGACACCCTCGTGGAGTTTACACCCGTAGATCCCGATGCTCGCGAAGAACTCATCCCAGAACTCCTCATTGAGCTACTCACCCCAGAACTAATCCCGGATCCCCTTATTGAATCTCCAACAGGCGACGAAAGCGGCGAACCAAAAGTCGTGTGGAGGAGAGGTGAGGCGATGGTCAGGGTGGCAGGACGATCTTGACCATTCGGAACTGAGCTCGTTGAACTCAAAGGTGGGCTACTCGTCGCCGGTGCTAGTGCTGCATCGATCGAGAGAACGTCCATAGCTTGACCGACGTCGTGGCTGCTGCCAGAAGGCGTTAGGTGAGGGGGCCTCTCTGAACCAGGCACGCCAGGGAACTGCATGGAGAGCAAGGAAGAGTGAGAGTAGACGGACTGTGTTTGCGACTCAATTGTCTGCGTCTCTGATATCGCGGAATAGAGTGAGTGAGTGGACGCAGAGGATGCAGCACGTGCATAAGCATGTTGAGTGGGAGGACCTGATGCTGGCATCGAATTCAGTGCTCCCGTTGATGGAGTAGTTCGTGGAGCTGGCGATGACGCCTCAGTTTCTCGCGCAGTAGGGGAGATTGGCATCGGTGGTATCTGGTCTTTCCCTTTACCAGCCAGCAGAGACCCTGAGCTTTGCGAATTACGCGTTCCTGCACCTGGAACCATAGAGAACCTGGAATACCTTGAATATCGTGCCCCAGGAGAAGCCATGGAGAAACGGGAATAACGATAGTCATCATATATATTCCAATCTTCTTCTTCCCCCTCAAGGTCGTCCTCATCGCCTGGATGACTCTCCATAATTGCATCTTTATGTGTAGACTCCGAAGTGGTTTTTGGTAATGTTGGTTGTTCAGGAGGATCATGTAGAGAGGAGGAAGGCTGCTCGTGTGGCGAAGGAAGATCATGAGACGGTAAGTCATTTGGTCGGGGGAATGGAAAGTCGACTTGATGGTGAGATGAGATGTCGTAAGGAGATGGCAGAGGGTTCGAGACAGGGACCTGTGAATGAACTGGAGCATCGTACGGAGATGGAAGATGATCGGAAACGGAAGCTGGAGTGTGGTCGTAGGGCGATGGCAAACGAGTCTCATCTGTAGTTTGCTTTTCAGGCGAAGACCGAGCGCCTTGAGAAGATGAGTCATAGGTTGATGGCAGGTTGTGGCCCTGCAACCCGTAGTCATAAGGAGACGGGAGTATAGTTTCATTTTCATGAAGTTGCTCATCCTTCGGTGAAGACGAAGATGGTTGATTGGTTGTAGTTGCCCTGTCATATGGCGAAGGTAGAGCGGAGCCTTCCCATTCTCTAGTCGCGGGTTGTTCTGTGCTACCCACTCCGGAATTCACTTCCATTCTGTCTTGAGACTCCGGGTCTTTCATATCCTGGCGTTCATCCGTATCATCATCATGCTCATCTGCATAACCCAACGTGGCCTCTTCTTCGTCCTCTTCATCGTCACCTAGCCCGTAATTTTGCTTATACACGTCTCCAGAATCGCCCAAGTTTCCCAAAAGCGACAACCCAATACCTGTCTGTGCGTCAGATAACCCAAAGGATATACGGGTACTCGGATCGGTGTATGATGTATCAGTGTACGAAATATCATGGGAACGGAAGGGATCTTGTGTGTACTTCACGGATGAAGTAACACTCTCCTGCTTCTCGTTCTGGAACGTACGCGAATCGGGTGGAGTGTACGGAGCGGAGTCGGCCGTGCTGGAAGTTGAGGGGGACGAAAAACTTATTAACGGGGGTAAAGCGTGCGAGCTCGAGCCATTATGAGCGCTGGAACTAGAGCTCGGGCCTGGGTGCGCATTCGAGACTGGAGCTGAGACAGTATCTGGATGCTCGTTATCTTCAGGCGGGGGTTTTACCTGAGAGTGTACAGGCTCTATAATCTGCTCCACTGTAGGACTCGCCCGAGCACCTTTGACCCGCTTTTGTTCAATGTTGAGAGGCATGACGGGCACTGGAGAATGTGATAGAGTCGCAGAATCACGTGCAGCCGATGAAGAAGTTTCGAGGTATGATGCAGACGGAGATGAATTCTGCGACATGAAATAAGAATCTATTAGCGGGGCAGAAGAGGGTGACAGCTGTGAGGCGGGAGAACGCTGTGAAGACGAGCGCTGCGACAAGGCTGCCCATTCACGAGGTGACGATGAGAATGACACAGGATGTGGACTAGAAGACTCAGATCGTGCTGCTGAGGGCGATTCGCGACGAGGAACAGAAGACGAAGAACGCTTGGCGATGATTGGCTTCTTCAGCTTTGAGTGGAAAACGACATGATTGCCGTGGAAACGGCCGACAACACCTTCACAATAGCCCTATGAAAAGAGATAGTTGGAAGCACTGGCGCTGGCCAGAAGACGAAGACAAAAACATACGAGAAATAGCGATTCTTCAGTCAGTTGCATCAGGACTGTAATCTCATCGTCCTGGTGAGCTTAAATGAGTACGCAGAGCACAAATACATGATATGGAAGTGGGAAAGCCGTACTTGAAGAAACATCAGGTCACCAGTTTCCTCTGCAATACAATCTATACGTGCTGTACATTTTCCAATGCCGCCTTTGGCTGCAAACCGTGTCCAACGGGCGAGTTCCGCTGCATCCATGGGTATTTAAGGACAGAAAGGGAGAGAAAGTAAGGGCTGGTACGAGTTTCAGGAATTTAAGCCAGTTCGCTGGTGAGAAGCAGGTACAATGCTTGATCGCCCTGTCCTGTTAACGGGTCAATTCGGGGAATAAATACGATATAAATGATTTTTTGCACTGAAACTGACAGATATGTTACGCCTTAACTCTGCGTTTGATATCTTCCTTTCGTTTCTGTGTTTTCTTTATAGTGGACGTCGAATGAGTGTTGGGATGAAAACCGAGCTTTAAATTGGTTTCGCGCACTTTTTGGACGCGTGCCTCATTCGAACAAACTACAAACACACACAAATAATGCTGTACCTTGGCTCAGCGCTCATCTTTCAAATTCTGTGCTAGTAAACTGAAACCAGTTCTGTCAAATAACCGAGGAAAACTAGCTATTCCTGGTGCTAAACGGCATCATAGTGGTTTCTGTCGCTGTCAGGCCATATTTATCCAGGTTGCAAGTATAGCTTGCTTCGTGATCCATCGGCGGTTCTCGCTCTACGTTGTATCCTGATACCTGCATCTCTCGGTCAATTTGAATGATCATTTTACAGCGCCTCACCGGCCTCACCTTTACAACTCATGTAACCCAAGACAATTGGCTCCTCGCCTCGATAAATTACACCAGGGTTTAAATTTATAGCTCCTTACAATCGTAACTGTATGGAATAGGTCATATGTGAAACCCATTGAATCCATCTTCATATCAAGGATATCTTTTTTCACTGGCGCCTTTTGGGATGGGCCCAAACAAGAACGCGCTACAATGCACCGTAAGTATCAAGATTCATTTAATCATTATTACTCAAGTTTACCTCTTTGTCGACAGCATCCGTCCACTTGAGTCCCAGTTTTAACAAATGGTCGTTATAATGTGAATTCACCATGTCGATAAAACCATAAAACACCTTTCGGTCTTCGTAAAAGTTGCGCCAGTTGCCACTTGTCAGATGCAACACGATATCTCCACGAAGGTTCCCTACATTTTCTTCTGTAAGATTCCTCATATCAATCAGGTATGAACAATCTCGAACCGGACACCACCAACGCATGTCTCTGCGAGGAGGATCAGGTTTGCGAAATAATGGTAGAGGAACCTTGTCGTAAATGCGTGGATCTATGTCATAGCGACTATCTTCATCTGATGATGACAGGGATGCCGATTCAGTAGATGACTCAGAGAAGTCTGTGTCATAGTGATGCATTTGCAAAGGGTCAGGTTCGTCGCCTGAAGATGGTGTAGGGGAGCGGGAGAGAGCTCGCGTCATGGGTTCTTTGCCTTTAAAACTTGCTTTCTTTGCATTCCGTATAGCTCTGCGCATAGTGGCGGCATCCTTGCCAATGATCCGTACACGATCAGCGATGTCCGAGCTTTCAGCTTCATCAGACTCTGACGTTTCTTCATTGATCTCGTCAAGTTGTGGCTCCCCACCTATGGGCCAACCCCACAAGATTCCTTCTCGTGCGGCGTTCTTTCTCGCTTTGTTCACTGTTGGAATAAATTCGCCCCAACTTTTGATATCAATCACGCGTCTTGGCTTTGGCTTTGCGCATTGATATGCATATATCCATTCTGCCTGCGATGCAAAGAGGCTGAATATCTCAGTTTTGTGGACGGATCGTAGATGTCTTGGGATACGAGTATTCCCATTGCTATCGACATTCGGGTCTGACTCCGTGAAGATGAGGCGACGGCGACGTGCGTTATTCGGATACGCGTAGTGTTCTAAATATTTCCGTACAAAGTATTCTGGGGTTCGTTGTCGAAGTGGTGTCTTTGCAGCGTCAGTACGAATAATTTCTTCCATGATATGGGTAAGCTTGTAACGCAAGAGGTAGTTCCGGGAAAGGTCCAGTGTAACCGCATCGAGGGTGGGAACAGAGTACAGCCTATGTCTAGTATAGTGTGAGTCTACGAACTTCGACTGTTCGATTTGTAGAGAAGAAACATACTGATCTTTCGAACTCCATAGAAGCCCATGCGGGACTAATTTAGCTATCAAACCACGTTGTTGCAAGGTGCTTGACGTAGACAAGATAATCACGTACATCGCAGGTAGACAGCAGGCATGCTCTTGGTGCCCTGTATCAAGACTTTTACGTGGATTTGCTGATCACTTTGCCTGATCTTTTCTCCGCCAAGAATATTTCGATTTCCATTGATTAACGATTCGAGTGAGATATCAAGATGACGACGCTGGCCCTCACGCATGCGCCACTCTGCCTCGCGCGTTTTTATTTCTGCTTCAATGTACTGACATCCTCGTTCAGATAGCCAATCAAGAGAACACAAGGTCATAACACCGCGAAAGCGAACAGGATGCGTCGTTGTACGCGGTGGAGGAGTGTTCTTTGTGGGGGGGTCCTCGGACTCATCGAGGCTGTGATAGCATACTATAGCATGAGTGATTCTATAATAACGACTGAGGTGGACCTACGAGGCTTACCCGATGGATTGACCTGCGCATTCGAGAAAGAGGGAGTGTAGGACAAGCATTTTGTTCTTGAAGCTCTGGCATTTGTCACTGAGAATATCAGAATCAAGGAATGGCCCTAAAGGCGTGGCAAGGATTTCTTGAATAGCTTGAGATAAAGACATGCGGGATAGACAACTGATGCACTTTGAGCATGTAAGAGGAGAGTTCAAGTTCCAAGGGGTCATTCCGTTCTCAGCCAGACTAAATAGAGTCTCACGGTACTAATTCCTGAAACTCAGGCTTACAGGGCTGTAATTACGCGTCACCACGACGGTGCACATCGTTGTTGAACGTTGAACATTCTGGCTCGCACGCAGGCTCTTCTTACTGCCCGCAGCGATATTAGGAAATGAATATGACTTCTACCATTCTCGAGCCTGTGACAAGCCTCACTCAGGTAGTCTCCAAAACCGTCGTCCATTCAACCATCTTTCCCTTTACACTTGCACCAACTCTTCATGCAGCGAGGTAAGTCATCGCTTTATCGATAGAACATGCCATGCCTACCACTGGAACAGGATATCGATCGCTTTTCAAGCTCAGGTCAGAGCCAGTGGAAATAAGCCAAATTTGACCTGGGCTATGTATCTCGCGGGTTTTCTCATCATGGTATTATAACTCAATGTCATGTCTAACCAGAGGTCATTGACAAGTATTCACAGTCATGGGGCGGGTCTATCTGGACGCATATGCTGCTATCTCTGCCGCCGCCGCCACTTTACTCATTTTCTCTTTGGATCAACTATCTCTCCGTTCATTTATGCCTGACCGCTTTCTTCCATATCTTCCCCACGGTATGTCCCACCTTTATTATCTTAAGCCGTAGATGATGTTAGTCCGAACTGCGATCTCTAGGCACTCGTTCCTCGCTTCTTTGATACTACTCTCATCCCCATAGATGCTATCCTTCGCCTTGGCTCCATTACCTCCTCTCTCTCACTCGTGCACAGCTATCCTGATCCACGACTCTCCCAATCCATATTTTTTCGTCTAATCATTGGAGCGATCGCCTCAGCAGGAGGCGGAGTAACTGCAGCTACATTCGGCGTGTGGACCTCCGAGTGGCGCTTGTCGACTCCTATATTTCTGAAAGGTAGCATCTTATCGACGGCTGACATCTGGGGCGGATCGATTGCTGGTTAGTCCCTTGCATTTTTACAAACTCTCTTGCTCACAAGTATGCAAAGCCTTTGTATATGACTATCTCACCGTGTCACGTCCGACTTATCCGACGTTTTTACTGCCTTGGCTGCCAGTGAGCCCAACAGAGCCATTCCTCACGCACGATTCCGCAAGATCAGCAGCAACGATAGTTCTCGCTTCTATATTTGCTTGGAGGGTTACTAAGATACACTGGGCCACTAAAAAGCCAAAGCTAGCTGAAAAGACCGAATGAAACAAGGTTCACGTTTCTAATAACCGTCGGACCTAAATACCGAGGAAGTTCGTATTGAAACTGATATACCATTGATTTCACAAGAAGAAATGTATACCAGAAATGCTCTGCGTGGCATATAGACGAGTCATCGTACTTACATATTGATACACTGTCTCATCGGGCACTGATTATCGTTCCACGAAGTGTTGTCATAAGCTAAGTATCATACTGAATATCATGTAGGTCATTACAATGTCGGAATGCTTTCGGTGAGGGAAAATACGTACTTGAAGAACCAATGAAACTGGTAAAGGGGACAAACCCCCTCTAGGATCAACGAAGCATTCTTCTACGTGCTGATTGAGGTGCAAGTTATCTTGAAAATGACACCTTGGTTCCAAAATAAATCTGTACTTCCTAAACTTGGTACAAAGGAAAAGGGGCGTACGTCTTTAACCGACCACATCTGCCTGGCGCCCTTCGAATATTTACAAGGCTAAAGATGGCACTGATGACCTGAGGCGCAGCCTAGGACATAACGGTTGTGATCAACTCCAAAAGAAAAAAAATTGTAATACCTTTTCAAACACCTCGGGAGACATAAGACTGTGACTTTGTTAGTTGCGAGGAAGTGAAGGCCCGTGAAGGATGGAGAGGTTTTCTTACCCCTTGTCACTTCCGACGCCAGAATGTTTCTGCCTCAGTCGTGCATAATCACAAGCCTGAGCAGTGGTATGTCAACGAGAGCACATATGAAGGACATCGAGGCATACTGAGTTTTTGTTTTCTTCGTGAATGCCATTCACATGAGCATTCTGGCCATTTCCGTTTATGATTCGAGCATCATTTGCATGAGCACTAGAAAAATCATTCAAATGACCGCCGCCATTAACGTGTGCGGGCGTGGCACTATTGCCATTCACATTTCCGGGGAGATGCTTCTGCCAATCCTATACATTACACAAACGAACCCAGATTCCTAACAAAATCGCCACTCACATGACGCCGGTTCTCTGAAAGGTATATTAGCGGGTAATCAATGGAGACTCGCATGATAATGACTTACCAAGTGCCTTGTAGACATAGGGTAGTATTTGTACATTAGCCTCTGGACTCTTCGCTGCAGCCAGTCTTTGCAGCTCCTGGCATGCATCGCGCGACCTGTCATCTAGATAATAGTCCACAACCGTAGCCATAGCACTTGCGAACAAAACAGCGGTAGGAATCAATTCCGAAAATAGACTATACGCAGCGTGTTCAATTTGGATATCGTACGCATCGCGCTGACGGTCAGCGGGGATAGCGGATAAAACCTCTTTTAGAAACTCTCCCCTCTCCTTGCTGCCTCCTAGCCAGGCAAGAACTGACTGGGTCAACTCGGCGAGGGAGAGCTTTAATCAACTCCGTTACCCCGATCTCCCGATAAATCAAAGACAGGCTCACAGTGCTTTTGCATATTTCCGCCAAACTGGCTTTAAGATGCCGTATAATCTCTGAAGTAGCTCGTGTACCTTTCTCCCGGTATGTCCAGTCGTTGACTTGGCCATTATTGAAGTACAGATACCTGGTCAGGATTGTAAGTTTGCGGTTTAGTTAACTGTGCCAAACACTATATAGAAAGGGAAAAGAACTCACTTGGACACATCAGAGAACATTCCATACCAGTCTTGCAATGTATACATTCCACGTAAGCTCGCACTGGCCTTCAGTGGCAACATAAGCTATGGACATATTTGTGTCAATATATCATATATAAATGCAGGAAGATAGCTATAACGTCAGTAATAACTCAAGAGGGACGAGGTGCTCCTGTAGTCAACAACTGGATAAGAATTTGAGCGATCATTCACCATGTTATTAACCACCCAATAAACTGGGACAAGGTTGATCACGTCCTTCACCACGTCGACAAACATATCGTTAACATCTGCTGGCAAACCGGCATTGTGGCGATTACACTGAATAGATTTCTCGGAGATAAGAAGGTGTGTAAACGAGGACAATTCCACTTGGTTCACGAGAGCCACATCGATCTAGATTGCAGAAGTTAGCATGCCCATTTTTTGTTACGGTGATTGTATGGATGAAAGGAAGCGAGCAAGAATACAAGAGATAGTAGATGTGTAGCACTATGCAGATGACAACTTACCACATTGTGATATGAGTCCAATCCGTTCATCCCACCCTTTGTGAGAAGCCTCATACGAGCCTCATACTGTAAAAAGAAGTCTTTACACATATGAAGCTCGACCCCACCGTTCTTAAATCCTACTCCATTTTTGATGCCTACATCCAGCGCCTCCCACTTGTACATCTCCTGGTTCACCCATCCTCTCTTCCTCACATCCACCTCGCATGTGCCAGGTGCACTTATATTAAGGTTCCTCCAGATGTTCAACTTAGGCTGCCCTCTACCACCAAGCTTATCCTCTCCAACCTTAGTATCCTTGCCAAAACATGACTCCTTTACAAACGATGGTACCAAAAAAGGAAAGTGCGCGTATCCGCTGCCTGCTACGTACTCTCCAGGAAGTGTCCTGAACAAGAGCTTCGTGAGCATACCTCCCATCGAACCATCTTCTATATTGGGTTGAATATCTTGGAAACCCCAGGAGGTTAGGTTATGAGCTGTTGCATCGAGTAGCGTGTGCGAATTGAATACATGAGTAGCTGAGCTGGAAGTTGAGGGATGTACGAAAATCCTCACGTGTGCAGTCCACCGTCAAAAACCTGTCTCCTCGCGTTAAACAAACAGCGTCGGCAAGTATAGCGCGCGAGAGTGTGTATCCTGGGCATAAACCTGCTCCAGGTATCGGGGGTTTGCATTCTTCTGCGTAAAGGCCGACCTGTGAATGGGACGGATTGATAAGCGAATGGGACGCTACGCTCCCAAGAAACAGCAAAAAAAAAATTGCTTGATACTTTTATACTTATGCTATGTAGTATAACGGAAGATGCAAAGAAGATAAAGGCGATTGACAAAAATTGCAAAGAATGGCGAATAAATAGATAAGTAGGAAGCACGTACGTATAGTTCAAGATTCTCAATGTCTTTGTATAGGTCTTCTGCTGCTTTCTGTGCTCAGCATAATAACCATTTGTTACGTTCCGTCAAGACAGTGCGGTGATCAGGATAAGGTATGAGTAATGCATGCAATATAGCACACAAAACGACGGAAATATCGGCCATTGGATTCGGTAACCAGTAAACCCTTTGTCACTACTGAGCACTCGTGTTTAAAGGACTCACGTGAATTTCAGGATCAGGGTTCCATTCCTTGAAGCTTTTGTAAGCTTGACAAGTACAAACCACGAACGTCAGTTTTGATCGGGGTAAGAAGTGAATTGATGGTAACATAAAATGGAAATACTTTAGTTATCATTTCTCTGAATAGCAGACAACGAGAGAAGAAACTTGAACCGACGTTTCAGTCTCATAAATCTCCTGAACTCGTTCAGCTTTGAAGACAATCAGATGAATCAGAAGTGTAAGCCGTCAATCTCTCACCGTGCACCCTCCAACACTCCTCGCCCACCTTATTCCAGCAATTTCTATCGGTTTCATGGCCTTCGGGACTTTACGTGCGCCAAAAGAGGAAGCCGGGGAAGCAGTGGCACGATGTAGGATATCCGAGAGCTCTGCAGAAGAGAAAGCACCGGAAGGAAGACGGTCCAAACTTTTGGCAATGGCAAGGGCGGGAGAAGAGATAGTGGCATCAAAACAGTAGGCGAAAGAATAAAAGCGTAGGGTCGAAGTAGGACTGTAAGTCAGCAAGTCGCAAGTGACACAAAAAATGGATGCAAACCTTCCAAACGTCCAGGTTTTGACACTACCTCTTGTCCTATCGTTCACATACTTTGTTGCGGTAGTTCTAAAGTCCGCTACGGGCATCTATTTGTGACCGAAATGAGAA
Organism: Serpula lacrymans var. lacrymans S7.9; assembly: GCF_000218685.1. Lineage (NCBI taxonomy): Eukaryota > Fungi > Basidiomycota > Agaricomycetes > Boletales > Serpulaceae > Serpula > Serpula lacrymans. The sequence goes on along the minus strand of NW_006763298.1, from coordinate 235,926 downwards.
CAGTGGTGAGCTTGAGAGTACATTCGTTTGATGAGATCATCACTTGCCTCATCCGACCCCTTACCACTCACTTCCCTCATAACGCCTTCTAGCCACTTCTCTTCTTCCTCCGATATCGCGGCATGCCATCGATACATCAGGTTGAATTCCATCGAAACAGAACTCCCTTCGCCTCGTGGTGTCTGGCCTTCGCGTTGACCTCCAGAGGGCTATAGATGTATGGGATGTTTATTATCAGGGGCAAGAGCTTGGAACAATAATGAAAAGGGAACAGCTCACCCCACTACTTTCCTGGGAGCTCCATCCAAGCGGGTTTAATCTCCACTCCAGCCCATCTCTGACAAGGCCTAAAATCCCGCCCACGTAATCTCTTAACACAATCTGCATGAAGTAAGCTGTGTTGACGAGGCGAGCGCGATGGAAAATTTCATCGCATTGGGAGAGGAGGCGGGAGCGGTTAGTGTCGTTACTGTGAGGGGAAGTTGCGTCAAATGGCATAGAACTACTAATGGACTGAGCTGAAGTGGCAGAAATGATGGGGGGAGAAGATGGCGAATAATAAGTCCCATTCTCATTAATCGCGAGAATACGTTCGGCTATATACTATACAGTAGTCAGCAATGGATACACACTTACATTTGAGATAGGAGGACGAAATATGGAACCACCAGGGTATGGAAAATAGGAAGAGTGATGCTCACATTATGGTTCCTACAAAACAGGACCACGAGCGCCCCAAATGCAGGGTGCATTCCTACGACTCTCTTATCAGCCCATACGTCCTCCCATAACCGCCCCGAACCATCAAACCTCCTTATCCTACTTACGTCCTCCTCCGAGCTGCCGTATAACACACTCAGATCCAGATACGAACTCGCATCGTTGATGCGAGGGTTGTCCAGATTGGTGTGAAATATGGAGTGAATGATAAAATTGGCAAATGCGAAGAAGAGAGATGAAAGCCCGCCTGGATGAGACTGGAAATACGAGGATGATGCTTGTTGGGGAGAGGGAGGACGCCGGCAAAGAAGAGCGTCAAATACTATATCTGGATCAGGGAAAAACGATGGGAGAACCGTATTCATCGAAGACACGGAACGTGCGTAAGGCTGGCCTGCCTGTCCGAACGAAGGGAAGAGAACATTATTGTTCGATCCATCTGCACTACGGAATGCGTAGTTGGTCTGCTTTGAGGAAGCGTGTTTTAAGGGCTTTGGTAAGGTGAGATAAGTACTTGGTGGGTGGGGAAGGTCATTAAACACTATGTAGAAATATTATGATAAGTAATCATCCGGACTTACGTACAGCGGATATATGCCTCCAAAAAGTTGAAATATGGGTGCGTATATGTAGATAGTGCATGCTTGCAAAGTAAACCGCTCACATATATCAATGACAGTGTTCTGAAGTCTTCTCCCTAATTCCGAGTCATCCGGAAGACGAGACATTAGTACAACCAATTTCTCAAGCTAATATCTTGTGAACAAGGCGCATATACATTGTATGCAGCCAAGATAAAACACACCAGAAACTTCCTATCATCTACTCCCTTACCGAGAGCATTCGCAGCATCGGTAAACGCGGGCTGTTCGTGTACAGAGAGCCAGTTATTCAGAAAATCCAGATCAAGGATGCGAGCATAGTTACTCACGAGATCCCGCACGGTAAGTGTCGAAGAGTTCTCAAGCACCTTATCTAAGTCTTCCAGAGTCTTTGTGAGCAGGTCCGATGAGAAGGGACCGTGACCTAAGCCCTTTTGGAAGAGATGGATGGCGTTTTTTGCAAGTGGAATATATCCAGTCATGACTGTATGGCTAAAGAAGACGGCGGTTGGTGGTAAAAGGCTGGCTGGCACGAGAGTGAAGCAGGGGGGTAAGGAAGGAGAAGAGGAAGGGAGAGGTAGCTTTTATCTACTCGCACTGGTCGATGATCGTCGGTGACGTAGATAGAAGAAGTAGCACTTTGATCGTCGAATCCCGAGTTGGGAATGGTCGTCGGCGATCCATCGATCGGGGTCATTTCCTCTCATTCGAGCCCGATTAGTAGATCTAGAGTCCCATCATATACGACAAGAAACCGAAAGACCATTAGCGAGACGACATATTCTTCAAACTACCCTTGATCTAAGCGACGTGGCCATGAAATCAAGGAATAAATAATGGACCGTTGTTGAGTTTACTTACCAGATCAACCCAGAGACCCTTCCCAGAAAAAAGTGAGAACTTCAACAAGATACACAGCCACTTACTATCTCAGCTATCAATCAGGCTATCATAATCAAAGGCGCATATAATGTGCATCAGGACTGTGGAATGTTCCAGAAACAAGAATTAAAATGGATGTCAACATACTAATAGTAGCATATAAGGGTAGACATTACTGTCGCAGACTAAAACTTCACACTTTGAACAGTTCTCCCCATACCCTAGCAGCAGTATCATCCATGACTCTCCTCCATTCTTCTCCTCCCTCTGCATCCTCACTCTCGGCTTTTCGACTAGACACTAACGAGTAAGGGATTCCACTGTCGCCACCTGTGCTGACCCCCCTAACAAGCGGTAGTTCACCCAGGATATCTACCTCCAACCTTTTCGCAGTCGCGCGGAAGGAATCGGGGGATCCAAAGAGGTAATGGGGGGTCGAGCAGGAGGGACATAAAAAGTGAGATTGGTTGAGTAAAAGGCCCGTTATCTATGCCATGCGCGATGTTGGAAATTTTCGAAGAGATGAGATATACATAAACTCACAGGTACGCCGACTTTTCGAAACATAACAATTCCCTTCCTAACATCGCTCAACGCAACGTCTTGCGGCGTGGAGACGATAACGGCACCTATTAGATGATGTCAACATCTTGAATAAACTCTAACTTCTGTGATACATAAAGCTTGCAAAACTCACCATCCACATTGACAAGCTGACCCAATGTGAGGGGAACATCGCCCGTGCCAGGAGGCATATCAACAACCAAAACGTCTAACCCAGCCCCCGCACTTTGCCCACCATCCCCAGACCTCCAGTCAACATCGAACAAAAGTTGTTGTACTGCTTTTTGCACCATTAACCCGCGCCATACGACTGCTGTATCCGTGTTTCCGTCCGCGTTCCCTAATTTTGGGAGAAGATAACCCATGGACATGGTTGGAAGTCCATGATTGACTATCGGTCTAATTTTTGCAGCTGTCGCGAAAAAGGAAGAGGATCAAATTATGGAGGTAAGTGTTATTTCGAGTTGAAGTCAAGAAGCTACTCACAGTCGGTCAGTTCCGGCTCTTCACTATTCTGGAGACCCATAAGCGTAGGTACGGAAGGCCCAAATATATCCAGGTCAAGAATACCAATGCGGGGCCGCACAGTATTAAGATTGGAAGGAGAACGGAGAAGGGCGAGAGCGAATGCTAGATTGACTATTTACATCCATAAGAAAACTGTACCGCCATAACGAGAAGAGGAGAAAACAAGGCACTCACCAGCAACCGTGCTCTTTCCAACCCCACCTTTCCCACTAGCCACAGCTATTACTTTTTTAACGTTGGGGATGGGTCTCTTAGGAATTGGTTGGCCTCTGCGTGGAATCTGAGGTGCTGGGCCGCGCGGACTGTGTGGAGGTGAACCAGTGAGCTTAGGCAGACCCTACTAATAGAAAAAAAATCAGCTTGAATTGTACTAAGGAAATAAGAAGCTAGCAATGGAAAGTGCGTGCTCACCAGAGGATTGTCATGGCCTTTTGCAACGATAGATTGAGCAAAATGTCGTCTCTGGAACGTAACAGCTGTTAAGCCTTGTTTGTAAATTGTTCTTGAACAGAAAATCGAAGAGATGCTGTGCATTATTGTATACGAGCTGATAGTAAGAATAAAATTCAATGACTGCTATGACACTGACAAGAAAACATAGTAACTGAACGGAGTAGTGACATGTTTCGCGTGACGTATTTGTTGTAACGTACGTAACGCATGCCAGCCTCAACAAGCTGGTACTTATATGACTACGGTAAACGCGTTGGTAGACACTACTGCAGCTTGAGAGCAGTTGATGTCTCTCCTCACGGCTTTTATTCTCTTATCAGTAGCAGCTTACATCATACGGTCGCTTTCAAAATGGCTGCATCGCCAACCAACCCTACCATTCCACACCTCCGAGTCCTCTTCCACAACGCTCACCTTCCAACCAAGAAATCTCCATCTCCGCGTACAAACATCCCTTCTCAACCCCTTCCACGATTACCTCTCAGCTCTCTTTTCTACGAAACAACATTCACGCCTCGCTAGCGTCCTCGATGGCTTCTATACTCTTGGATCTATTCTAGGCGTACTGGGAATGGTAGCTGCACTCGGATTACTGCTCTGGAATACGGCTTTATTGGCTGGTGCTACATTCAGTCATTTCCATCGTTACTATTACGATAACACGCGACCTAGTGGTATAGTTAAAAGACATGCGGATGGCGGTACAGATGTCGCAGATGGCTCCTACGACAGTGCCTTTGCCCTTCGACCAATTGTAAGTAGTCCCACATCGACTAATGAATATATTTTATTGTTTCAAAGATCCCAGGTCTAACCGCCCCTTTCTCCGAATTGCCATTCATCTTTTTGTCCCTACTAATAGGCCAATTCGTGCACGAAGCAGGCCATTTCGTCTCATCCGCGCTGTACGTCCTTCCTCTCAGTGACTATATTCCCCTAAACATCATAGCGCCTCGATCTCTGCAGCCACTCCATCCCCCTTCTCTCTGCCGGTTTCTCTCTAGTCCTCGTTCTCCCTTCAGCCCACCTATCCCTTGCTTCCACACCCCTTTCCTCTCTCCACCCGAAGCAAAAACTGCATATCATCTCCGCAGGATGCTTTCACAATCTCCTCGCGTATCTTCTCCTCCTCTCCCTATCTCGAGCCGGGCTCAGCACACTCTGGTCCTACGTAGGCTACGAGGATGTATCAGCCTGGGGCAGGGTCATTGTCCATGTTGACGAGGTAAGTCGGGCTGCTTTCTTTTCGTTGTTGGCTCTTTTTGTAGTTTATCTATATTCGAGTGAGCGATGGACATTGAAGGACGTTGAATGCCTTCCACGGCTGGTACAAATATGCAGTGAAAACGCTTCCATACATATTTGTACATTTCTGCATCGATCTCACCAATAATCGCTTTTTTCTTCCAAGGAAGGACTCACCTCTCCGCGCCCACCTACCCATTGGATCAGTTATCACTTACTTAGATGACGTTCCACTGAACGCGACAGATTCCAGCGGTACCGACCCATGGGACACGTATCTTCTTCGCTCGTTAGGATCTTCCTACCCCAACTCGCCTGCTCAACTGGGATGGTGCGTAGACGCAGCATGGTATCAAGGTTAGCTTTTTGCCTTTGAAAAATATTTCATGGTGTGTTTGTTGAAGTGTCGTTTACCTTTTTACGTCAAATCTGCCATCGCTACCACATTCAATGCTAACACCATTTCTCAAGCCCAACCGGATCATTGCTGTTCCTTTTCATCCTCATCCTCATCAGCGCAGAATACCTCGAGCTCGCTCTCCTGTTTCACATCGGTTGATTTTCTAAATGAACACTGCATCGACCCCGTCCCTCTCCTTACTCACCCTTTCTCCACACCTAAATCACCCACGCATCAGTTCCATTCAAATACCCAGCGCCGATGCACCGCCAACTCGGCCTGCTTCAGCACTGAAACATGCATCCAACCCCACCTGCTTTCCCACTTACTTCGGATCACCGTGCAGTCATCCTACCGCCACGACGAGGGCGAACGTTCCCCGTCTGCATCTGCGCTGCCTGCATTCCCAAGTGACATGTCATCCAACGGCGCTCTGGGTGGTTTGGACGATGATGGGAAGTTTTCATTACCAAGTTCGATACCCTCGACTGATGAGCACGTCATCCTCTGGAGTGGACCAAGGGCTGAGGTGTACGACCAAGGTAGGTGTTCTCTGGTTTACTTCTGCTCCTGCTAAATTGACTTGGCCTTCCTCATCGTGTCTCTCTCTCACTGTGATACCACAATAAGTCGAAGTCAGTAACCTCCTTCCATCCTACCCGTTCCTACCTTCCTACCTTCCAAACGTTATCGCCACCTTTTCCTCGTACGTCTTTCTCCACTCATTATCTTCTAGAGATATTTCACTGAACAAAATTCTACTTATATGATACATGCTCCCTTCTAATTGGTCTCAAAACGATGTTGCGGCCATCTTGTGTATCGTCACCAATCCAACAAACCTGCTTCACAACTATAGGTACCTCCAACTGACCATGCTCTCGCTCTACCTCCTCAACCTTCTCCCCCTACCCTTCCTCGATGGATCGCAGCTCCTCTCAGTGCTCCTCCACCTCATTTCTACATCTTCCCAAACATCCCCCGCCGATATCGATCTGGAGGCGCTAGATTCGCGTGCTGATGATCGACGGCGAAACCTCCAAAGTCAAAGATGGGGAATGGCAGATTCTGGGCCGTCCGTGAGGGTGCGAGATATGGGAACGGCGGCGGCGGGTACGACGACAATGGTTTTGATGGGTGCTTGTGGGGCTCTTGGGCTGCTTAATTGGTTACTTGCAGGATAGATATATCAGCTAATGTATAGTACGATACGATGTGAACGGTTTTTTTTTTTTGCTTTAGATGCTTTCAGTTTATTCTCGGGATGGTTCATGTACAGTGGATTGAATCTGATTCTTTCATGGATACCTCGTCCAATATCGTCACCTTGAATGTATAACTCATTCAATGGAAACTGGATAAGTGCGGAAGCTCTAGCACTTAAACGACGCAAGAGGGACAAGGCTGATCATAGCGCGCATAAAAAGTGACGAGACAAAAAAAAATGGATGGCATTACAGTGCATGAATGCGTGATGAGGCGCAAGGCATTCTTCAAGTTTTGTGTTTGTGTAGGGCTGCATAGTGGCATAAATGCATGGTGATACTAACACTACTACCCTTAGGCTATCAACCGCCCCAGACCTCAGGCACCGATGTAGTAGTAAGACGAAAGCGAGTAGAAAAGCAGCACTGTGAGCGCTCGAGAAAGATACGCAAAGTCCTCTATTTTTTCTTTGGCGTCTGATCAACATCGATGACCGTCAGACCTGTGGGACAACGAAAAGTTAGCAATGAAACTCTCAAACTATTTGCAATTTTGATTTGTATGCATTTTGATATAAGTCGCATGGGGAAAACGCAGGGAAAACGGGGAGGGGTTGGGCTAAATGAAGGGTAAAGAGAATAAGACCTACCTGGAGGCATACTCTGCTTGAGCTTCTCTGCTTTTTCAGGGTCATCGAGGGAAAGCGTGTAAAGGTATCGCTTCGTTCGAACTTTGAACTTTGTCTGCACCTTTCCCCCCGCGACTTTAGGTGCTATTTTCTTGATGCGGGTCTCTGTTTCCGTGTTTGTTTCGTTGCGTGATACGAAGCATATGCGGGTGATGTAGAGATAGATTTGGGTAAGGCGCGGTGGGTGTGATTGGAAAAGTCAGGATGAGCAAAAACAAGCAAACAATGATGCAATCCGTGTACTTCAGTACGCTGCAAACACTGATGAAAACGAAAGCAACTCACGGGAAGCACCCTTCCGCCGGGTGATCTCGATGAATTCCTTGATATCCCGAACTTCCTTAGGCTAGACAACAGAGAAAGACAAGAGTTAGATGTACATTGTGTTACAGTTCAAGAGAATGAGGTGGCCATTCGGTGTGGAACTAGGACCACCATACTGTGGAATGTACTCACCATGGCGTACGGCGGTCTGTCTTGCGGGCTTGTAGAGTCGTTATCCCACTTGGTAGGTAAATGCCATGGTTTCAACGCACTGGGTGGCTGAACTTTAATTTGCCAGTTTTCACGGCTGATGCCGGACTGCAGACGGACTCGGACAGGCTGCTTCAAGCCTTCTTATAGGAGATTTAGAGTACCTTGCGAGACACTTTCTCAAATGAGTTATTGTCCTGATCTATGCAACTTCCCCGTCTGGTACAAGTCCGCGCAGAACTGTTGAATCGTCGGCATTCCTTAAGATAAGAAGTTGCCTTTGTTGTTATTGTCATCGCTGTATCTCTCTCTTTCGCAATTGTAACTAGCAAGCAACTGGGGGACTGTGGGCATATGGCGACTGGACAATTAGTCTGTTCCTCTTCTAATTCGACTCCATCCGATCATTTGTGAAAGGTACATTGCTAAATGGGATATTCTATGGATCTTTGTCATTCATGATGTCTTTGCTCTGTCCATCGTCGCCTTTATTTCTGCGGTTTATACTTACCTATACGGCTCGGTCACATACCAGTGTGCTGCCTATCACACCCTCGTTTGTCGATCTAATCCATGGGATATCACAGAATACAATGATCATCCAGCAATAAAGTAGATACCACGCCCTTCGTTTCGATAATCTTAGTACCGACTTGCCGCTGATAGGTATATGGTGGTGTCATTGTTTTGCATCGACATCGTTCACAGTATTTTCGTACGTTTTTTCAATGTCTCATATGCATTCTCTGTATTGTTATCATTATATTAGTACCATTTACATGGCCTGGGTACATTGGTATGGTTTTCTTTCTCTTGCCTGTGCTACACTTTGCAGCATGACAGACTATAATACACCTACTGATATAAACCGTAAGTCTTGCTCTGGGCTACAGTATTTACCGTTTACCAATGCCTTATTTCAGCGGCGCTTTGGTTATATGCTTTACTCCAATCGCCACGGTCTCGGTCAGCTTTATTGATGAATATGTTCCTGGGCTATTGGTAAGTGTGATGTCTCCAGTATCTATATATCGTCTGCGCAACAGTCGAATCTCTCTCAGTACCATTGTGGGGCTTACAAATTCGTCCCTTCCCCTCAGAATGGCTTGCAGCATCAAAGCATGGATAATAAATGTGTAGGTCCAAGCTGAGCCATATACACCGAGCCTGCGATAAGCTACCTAGGTTGGTCGAACTCCCTGTGCTGGGCGGCCTCGTTACAGGGTGATTGTCGATGCCAGCTAGCCTTGACCTATTCATCACCGGTACAAAGACCCTTTCTCCCTGCTCACATGCTCACCGATCGGTAGATGCATATCGCTGTTACATCTCGTCGTAGTCTCACTTACGGTCATCTTTACTTGACCACGAACTGGTTTCCACAAAGCTGATGCCGTACTGAATCGCTCGATCCGCTATGCCATCCAAAGTGGTCTCTTCGCAGATATCTTCTCACTGGGCGATCTTATCACCTTCCTCCGTTACCCTCCAACCAAATTGTATGGCATTTTCGCTATCGACCATGGGTTTTGGTTTTGTTAGTGTCACATTGCTTTGCTAAATTCAGACACTCCTTGACACTCTTTTCACATGCCAGGACTTACGACAATAAATGGCTGGGACTCGTGATATGGATTCAGACGTACGAATCAGTCGAGTGTACATCCCTTATCACATAATCATCATATTTACAGACCAACAACGGTCCCTCATGGCAATCATCATCGCGGTCACGAAATGGCAAAGCTATCCAGCTAAAAGAGGTAGAGGTATGGTATGCGAGGACGTACAAGGATCAAGGTCATTAATCATGGCTATATACAGAAAGAAATAATATTTTTGCCATCAACTTACTGGAAGATCGAAAAAATGAGGCTCCAAGGATACTGTCCTCGAGGTGACTCTTGCAATATGTTGTCCTAATGCCTGGCTGCCGTTCTTTTTGCAGCCTTCTGATCCTGACTGTGTGCAAGTCGATTTGATCCCTCTAGAATATCATCAATTGTCCAGCTGCCAGGATATGTGACGGTTACAATGGGGTAAGGGGACATGCGTTGGCTCGAGCCTTTTTATGCTGTCGGCCAGCCTTGCAGTATTCATCGGCAGCCCCATAAAGCTGTTCACTAGCTACGATTGCCTCTAAGAAAAAGGCTACACTAGTGCCACTTACTGCTACAACCGAAAATAAATGCGACTTTGAATTTTACGCGGTTTTTTGTCTTCAGTCGAAGTACTCAGAATTTGACGTGGTTTCGGTCTCTGCTAGAAGATGCTAGTTTCAAATAATTATCGACCGAGTAAGTCTTGATCGATATTATTAAACGAGACTCGTATTAATTATTACATGAAAAACGACTCGAGTAGATTGACACTGTCCCTTGATATATCCATCTCATTGTACGCGAATATAGCACTACAGATCTTTCTAGAATATACCGCACAAGACCCAAGATCAACATAAGCACAGACCAGATAAATAAGCAACGGTGTAAAACAGTAAGAGAGGTGCGGAACCACTCGATTAATTGCAGGGGGAACACTAGGAGGACAGCCAGGAAAATCTAGAAAAAACGTCAGCCACTCGAACAAGGTCATCCACGCAAGACGGGTACCTCTACTATCAATATTGACGCCGCACTGCAGTTTACTGCTCCGTAATTTCTAATACCTCATCCATGGTAGTGTAATAAGTATCTGACATCTCATCCAAGGCTGTGTAATAAGTCTCTGATGTATCATCCTGGAACGAAAAACCATCTCGCACGTTGACGCAGTTCCGTTCCACGCCTTCGAATTGTGCCCTCGCTTTATCCCTAAGGCTCGCGTTGAGGTGTTGTTCAATCAAATTCACTACGCCTAATCTTTCAATAGGGCGCGCAAGCATTAAAGGTGTAAATCCACTGTCGTCCTCCAAGTCGACGCGAATGTCGTCGTGAGAAAGAAGAAGCTGCACAATCCCCTCTTGTGTACAAGCATCCCATAGTTCATGTTCCTCACTGTCTTGTGACACGATGGCACAATGAAGGGGAGTTTGACCCAAAGCATTCTTCAGATTGAGTGCAATGTCATCACATGCCACAAGTAAAGCGGCCACCTCCTTGTGTCCAGAACGTACTGCACGGTGCAGTGATGAGTCTCCATTATCATCTTGCAAATTCGCGTCGATGTCATCTCTAGAGAGTAATTGCTTTACGAGAGAGACGCATCCGTTTTTTGCTGCTATACAAAGGAGTGTTTCCCCATTCTTGTTTTTCCAGTTCACATCAACGTCGGATCTTTCGAGCAGCAACCTCAATACTGCCTCATTCCCTTGCTGGAAACCAGAATTCTCGACGCTCTGAAGGTCGTTACTGTAATATATATCATCATTTAAAATACTACTGGTAACGGTAATATCACTATTATTGGGGCTTACCTCTTTCCACAGTTGACGTCGTCGCTATCTACACCTTGATAGATGGAAGAACTCGTGTCCAAGATCTCGTCCAATTCGCTAAAAGCACGGTACGCAGCAGCCCATAATGGCGGTACACTGCTGTCTGTCGGAAACATGTTCACGTCAACCCCGCTGCAAGCCAATAGAAGTTTCGCGGTCTTTTCATCACCATGCCAGGTCGCTATCCAAAGGGGTGTAAAACCACTCTGATCTTTCCAGTTGACGTTGAAGTTTACCGAAGCCCTTTTGACAAGCAAACGGGCTAATTCCTTGTGGTAAGGAGCTCGGAACGAGAAAGCCAGTAGCATACATGTCTCGGAGAATGGGAACTGTGCTTCCCCTTGATTAGCTGTAGGAGTGTACGGTGTGGAATCACAATCCTTGTGCGAGTTAACTTCTACGTCATACCTCGTTAATAGTAGCTCGACAACTTCGGCCTTCCCTTGATGCGCTGCACGTGAGAGCGGCGTCCAACCTTCGTGGTCCTGCGAGTCGATATCCACACCATCAATGGCCAACATTAGCTTTACGACCTCCACCTGCCCCTCCTGAGCGGCATACCAGAACGGTGTCCGTCCATCATTGTCCTTTGAGTTCATATCAACTTCATCCTTCGCCAACAGAAACTTGACGATCTCCACATGCCCCCCGAAAGCTGCTTGCGTGAGCGGCGTCCAACCATCATTCTCCCTTGAGTCCATATCAACTCCATCTTTTTCCAACAGTAGCTTGACGACCTCCAGATGCCCCTTATTAGCCGCTGAAGTAAGTGCTGTCCAACCGATATGATTGTTCTCGTTCACATCCACTTCGTTCCTCGCCAACAGTAGCTTGACAATCTCCACATGTCCCTGGTGAGCTGCTCTCTTAAGCGGTGTCCAACCTTCATTGTCCTTTAAATCCACGTCAACTTTGTCCCTCGCCAACAGCAGTTTGACCATCTCCACATGTCCCTGGTGAGCTGCTCTCTCGAGCGGCGTCCAACCTTCATGGTCCTTTGAATCCACGTCAACTGTGTTCTTCGCTAACAGTAGCTTGACGATTTCCACATGTCCCTGGTAAGCTGCTCTCGAGAGCGGTGTCCAACCATACTTGTCCTTTGAATCCACATCAACTTTGTCCCTCGCCAACAGCAGCTTGACGATCTCCAGATGTCCCTGTTGAGCTGCAAATGAGAGTGGTGTCAAACCGCCATTGTTCTTTGAATTTACGTCAACTTTGTCCCGCGCCAACAGCAGCTTGACAATCTCCACATGTCGCTGGTGAACTGCTGACGAAAGGGGTGTCCAATCTTCATTGTCCTTTGAATCCACGTCAACCTTGTCCCTCGCCAACAGCAGCTTGACGATCTCCACATGTCCCTGGCTAGCTGCTGACGAGAGCGGTGTCCAACCGTTAATGCTCTTTGAATTCACGTCAACTTTGTCCCTCGCCAACAGCAGCTCGACGATCTCCACATATCCCTGGTAAGCTGCTCTCGAGAGCGGTGTCCAATCGTCATTGTCTTTCGAATTCACGTCAACTTCGTTCCTCGTCAACAGCAGCTTGACGATCTCCACATATCCCTGGCTAGCTGCTAACGAGAGGGGTGTCCAACCGTCATTGTCCTTTGAATCCACGTCAACTTTGTCCCTTGCCAACAGCAGCTTGATGATTTCCACATGTCCCTGGCGAGCTGCTAACGAGAGCGGCGTCCATCCGTTATCGTTCTTTGAATCCACGTCAACTTCGTTTCTTGCCAACAGCAGCTTAACGGTCTCCACATGTCCCTGGCTAGCTGCTAACGAGAGCGGTGTCCAACCGTCGTTGTCCTTTGAATCCACGTCAACTTTGTCCCTCGCCAACAGCAGCTTGACAATCTCCACATGCCCCTGGCCAGCTGCCAACGAGAGCGGTGTCAAACCGTCATTGTTCTTTGAATCCCCGTCAACTTTGTCCCTCGCCAACAGCAGCTTGACGATCTCCACATGTCCCTGGCTAGCTGCTAACGAGAGCGATATCCAACCTTCATTGTCCTTTGAATTCACGTCAACTTCGTCCCTCGCCAAAAGCAGCTCGACGATGTCCACATGTCCCTGATGAGCTGCTCTCTTGAGTGGTGTCCAACCGTAATTGTCCTTTGAATCCACGTCAACTTTGTCCCTCGCCAACAGCACTCGAACCACCTCTATCCGCCCGTTCCGAGCTGCGATACCAAGTGGCGTGTCATAGCAAGTGTCATTCTTCGAATTGACATCATGACCTCGATCAAGCAGTAGCTTTACTATTTTGTCATGCCCTTCTTCCGCGGCAATGTAAAGTGGTGTTCTACTCTTTTTGTCTCCTCTCTCGACAGCAACGTTGTTCCCCAACAAATGATCGATAGTCTGATAAAGGCCGAAGTAGGCACACAAATGCAATGCTGAACCCCCGTCGAAGTAACGAGAATCAGGGCCATACATGTGTTCTAGGGCATTTTCAATATTCGCCTCACAGCCTAGAAAGTCGCGAATCACCATCGGAATTGTCTTCTCGACACTCCGTGCATGATGGCCCCAATTTTGTCGCGCATAAACGATGAAGTCTTGGCTGCGGGAAACGTCTGCAGGATGTGCTTCTTTCGGTGAAAGCATACAGAGAGAGTCAAGGCATATATTGGTGATTTGCACTTTGGGATCTGGGAAAGCCCAATCTCCGCGTTTGACGAGATATTCATGAGCAGAGTAATCTGATGAAAACAGATTTAAGCAATAACGTTTAGATCATGCACCAGATTACTTACGGACCAAGCGGCATACATTGTTCTCTCCATCAGCAATGAGTATACCAGCACAGGCGTCCAATATCGTCGCTTTAGCCATCAGATCATCAGCACTGATCTTACGCAGACCAGTTGAAAAGGCTATAGCTTCCTGGAGCTCCGTGAAAAACAGTGGTCGGGAGGCAAAAACAATCCACGTCATGGCTTTCTTCACTAGTTCTCTATGTCGGCCTTCATCTATCCGTTTCATGGTTTCGTCGTAAGCACTTCCCACCTCCTTGGGGAGATTATCAAGAGCGCATCGGACCTCATTACGAGTAAGTTTGTGTGCTAGTAGATCCACGTGCAGGCGAGATAGCAGGAACCTTGACTATTATGTTAAAATCTGGCGTGTGAAAGAATAGGAATAACTCCAATGAGTACTCACATGCCTTGACCCTCTTTTGTCAGCCGCTCAATAAATTCTCCTCTAAAGGCTCCATCACCCAACATCTCGTTCAATTGTGTCCGTAAGCAGATGCGGTCTGTGATATAGTTGCGTACATCATCTTCATGCGCACTGATATCCATGTGAAGAGCATCACGAAGGACCACCTTGATCAATGACATGTCACGAGAAGTCACCAACAAGCTACCTTCCAGAGATTTCAGACAGCGCAGTATCTCAGAACGAGTATCATCATCCTCGGTAACTTCGTCTAACGCGTCGACAACGATGAAGACCTGGGAGTATTGTTTGATTTCGTCGATCAAAGTGTCGCGAACCTCGGATAGAGTTGGACGAAAGTCTTGTTCTCGATGACGTTTGAATTTACTTTTGATGCGCCCGAACGTTTGGGGGAAGTCTTGTACAAGCTGCTTCAGCAGGCTTGCAACAAGGTTACAAGCAGTTTGCCTTGAACGGTCGTTATAGCTGCAATAAGCGTAAACCACAGCCACATCGTCCTTTTTGTTCTTCTCGAGATGGTTAATGATGTATGATCTAGTAGAGGCGTACGTGATGACTGCTTAAGATAACTGATTTGCTGCAGGACTTACGCAAGAACAGTCTTCCCGGCACCCGCTAGTTGATTCGGCATATTAGGGAAAGGACCATGTAAACCGCGATTATAATTTATGATACTTACGAATCCCAGGGCACCAAAGCGTTTTCACATCTCCTTTCTGCCACAATTTGAACCTCTCATCATCGAGCACCCATCCTCCCGTTCCCTCTCGCCAAGTCTCACGAACTTCGCTCTGCCTTTGACGAAAATTCAGAGGAGACAGCCAGTTTTCGAATTCCTGGCGTTCTTTCAAGGTAGCCGAACTATCAACTGCATTATAATCAGACTACATTCAGGCCGAAGACGAAAATATATCATACAGTTATCTTGAGTATAGTGTTTGATCGTCGTTTGATTTGTTTGATAGGCATGGACTTCATTGTAAATATATTAGACTACTTTCAAGCCACCGGGGAAGATATATTGTCCTTACCGTTATCTTGAGTATAGTGGTTCAGCGTGTGAATTGCTTGAAAGGCATGGATTTTGTTGTTGATTTGACAGCCATGGACGTCGTTGTTTATTTGATAACCATTGCCATAAACTTCGTTGAATTTGCCATACCGAGCGTCGACAGGATTAGATGGCTGATTTGTTTCAGGGCCATGGTCTTCGTTGTTGGTTTGATAGCCATGGTCATGAACGTCGACAGAGTTAGACTGTTGATTTGTTTCAGGGCCATGGTTTTCGTTGTTGACTTGATGGCCATCGCCATGGACTTCGTTGAATCTACCATAGCGAGCGTCGACAGAATGAGATCGCGCCACCATGCCCTTGACATCAACACCGCCAACACGCGAGAGCGAGGACCCCGGAACACTCATGTCACTTGTGAGGTCTCGACGAATAGAAACGACCTGCTAGCCTGCACGAGGGCGAGGCGGGCGGGCGGGTGGCTGGCAGCGCCAGTGAACTGAGATTCGATGTTTCTGCGATCGATGGGGCGAAGATACTCTAGTTTATCATATAGCGTGGACAAATAGAAGAGAAAATGTGGTTACATATAGGCTGTGCAAGTTTAATTTACGACTTGACGCCCACCATACTGATAATTATAATGGTGATGACTGGGACCCATGGCATGGATCTCGGCATATTCCTTATCAAGGACGTCTGTCAGTATCTTTGATTTACTGCAATAGACTGATCTTATATCTGATAGCTACAGGACTGATATTCATGATCTTGGAATGCTTCAAACGCACGACTATCAGCGGAATTAAAGTGCGTAGTCCACAGATACCTTTTCAGCAGGCGCTGACATTGACAATACCCGGAATGTCTTGCCAGGCCAATGTGTTTGACTACATGTTCATCTAAGATGCAAAGTATACGCGTTTCATCGGTCTTCATGTCGCGGCCAAGGTATGAGAAATCTACAATTATTCTCTGTATCCTGATAGCAGCCAAACACAATTTGCAGTTATCAAACGCCGTCCAAGGAAGCTTCCTCACTTGTGTCCTCAATGTTAGCAGAGGATACTTGGATATCGTACATGCGATGAGTCTCACTGCCGGTATATCACGAGGCTGCTTTCTTCACCATTTTCGTTAAATATGTCACTGACAATACTGCCAAGCAAACGATACCCTTCTCGAATCACACATTTAGATAGTGCCTTTCCGAAATTGTTATGACCAGCTGGCCTACCAATAAAGTTTGCCTAGCGTCAATTTCAGGCATAACCAAGTTACTCTCATCCCCTCATCTACCCCAGATCAACTACAGCAATAGTTCAGTGCCTATACCTACACCAAATACATTACTCCCCGAGTGCCTGCGATATGTCAGTCCAATCGCCACTCAAGAGAAAGTGCACGTCTTTGCCCACCTAAAGGATACCTTGTTGATGACTTCCAGATCGTATCCTGCCCAGTGGACTTTGCGGACCTTGCTGTCATCAAACTGGCGAAGACTGAACTTTATCTTCAAACGCGCGATGTCTTTTGCTCCAATGGATTCGTGTACGCTATCAACTATGGATACACGCAAGCTCAGGTTATTGTTCTCTATTTCTTCAGTTCTTTTTTGCAATTGAGCGTGGGATCCGTCCTATTGAAATAAGCTAGTTTTGGAAATTTTGGAATGATACACCTTCATCAAACAGCGAGCAGCAAGACTACGGTTGTGGTGAGCAATCTAAACTAACGGTGATGCGTATGGTCTCTCCCGTCCGTGTCGAACGTGATATGGCATCAACATGAATCTTGTCGATCCACTAACCGCAGAGATTTCGTTTTCACACCCACAGACAGGGGCAGGAACCAGCTAATACATTTTTCGGATCATGCAAACGCTCACCGTGATTTTGAAGACTTCGCTCGAATGGTAATCTATCTCACCCTTGAAGCATACTGCTATCACCGTGTAAGCTTAGTTAATCAAGCTCTACATATCATCAAAACATCGACCTCCTCAGCTCGCGTTTGAACTCCACAAACGCAGGACGCGTTCTTCGTTCATACATGATCAGCAGTCTTCTTTATGAAATTACTTCCTTGGAAACCTTGACTTTGGAAACCACCCCACCTCACCTGGCTTCAAATATGGTGACTAACTAGATAAACATCCCTGGTAGCTTGATGAACCTCACCACTTCACGATTCCAAATATCATCAAGACGCTAGAGCGGAACTAACACGAACCTCCAGCCATCTTCGCACTCAGCGAACGATGACTATAACTGTGTCGCTGATTTGGTGGCGCAGGCTCGCACTGTCGATGCTCGCCACAGCACCTTCAACGAAATTCACGGTCAGTAAATCAACATCACCGGAGGTCTCACATACATCGACCCAATCCACAAAGGCCCTTGGGCTTACCGTATTTCTATCCTACAGTGATACCTATACAATGCGAATAACCAGCTCGTGACCCCCAGCAGCTTGTTACATGGCTCTCTCCCCTCAACTTCCGACAAACCCAGAACGACATTTATGCAAACCGTCAAGAATGGACTTGTGGCTGGGTATTCGAGGAATACAAGTTTAAGGAGTGGCATCAAGGGAATACGAAAACACTATGGTGTCCTGGGATTCGTAGTAGTCTTCTCATCACCACACAATGGTCTTTTAGTTAGCTAATGGATTCAATCTACTAGCTGGTTCTGGGAAATCCGTTCTTGCGTAAGCACCTCGTCAAACATCAGATATTCATCTTTGTTAAAATCATAGACTTTTCCAGATCATCCATGGTCAAATTTCTTGCCGAACAACATAAAACCGATGGCATCGCTATGTCTTACATCTATTGCAACTATAAAGACAAAGCAAGGCAGGCAGTGTCTGACCTTCTCGCAAATCTTTTGAAACAACTTGTTGAAGGCTATATTTCCACTTTCTACAGCGTTAAATCCAGTACCACTATCACGAACAATATAGTTTTCGCCCAAATCTATCTGAGTTTCATGATACACTGATCTCGGAAATACAGTCGTTTTCCAGGGTCTTTGTTATTGTGGATGTTATGGACGAAGTTCCGGAGGATGGCCACGTCCCTTATGAGCTACTCTGTAGGCTCAATGCGCTCGGAGCTAGTTTACTGGTGACTTCGCATGACATCGCGCCAATTGGTGACCTTCTTTGTGACGCCCAACGTATGGACATATGAGCACATACAAGCGATATACAAAAGTATATTGAAAGCCGTATCCATCTAGGGACACGACTGGGCAAGTGTGTAGCTGGCGATTTTCAACTAAGAGCAGAGATTTTTGAGCAGATCGGCAGGTGACACGTTAACCCTGAATCTTGCTCAATCTGATATTTGACTTCAGGTTTTTTTTACCTCGCCTACAATTGGACTTGTTAGCTTCCACACTTACCCGTTAGGCCGTCACAGATGCTCTAGTGTTTGTCCATGGAGATGAAAAGTGTTTATGATGTATCGATGAGCCGGATTAACGATTTGGACGAGGATCTTCGCTCATTCGCTACAAACACTCTCCTGTGGATAACCAAAAGCTCTCCAATCATTATCGGTTTTGGAGCTTCGATACGTCCTAGATTTTTCAACAGACAAGCCCAAAAGAAGTGAGGGTGATCTATTGGACGAAGCCACTATACTTGAAGCCTGTGTTGGCCTGGTTGCTGCTGATAAAAAGCAATCTGTATTCCGTTTAGTTCGTGAGTTTTCTGGCTCGTAACTCTGATTTTGTTTGCATCTAATGATTATTTCCACAAGACTACAATGCACAACAATATCTCGAGAAATATACATCATAGTCGTGTTGGAATCCTCATGCAAGGATCAGGGATCACCAGCGAACGCCTAAGGATTTTATCATCGTTATTGACATTCCCCCCATTTCCAAATCGCCTCTATAGATGGGAGTGGTTATCCGGCGGCAGGGCCTTATATCACTATGCAGCTACACAGTGGGGTCATCATGCACGTAGTGCTGTTGAAGAGATGGTCATTCCGGATTAGCTGGTGGCTACTGTTGAACTCTTGGACCTTGACACGTGTCCATACTTTGAGTTCGCCTCCGCTTTGTCCCTCACCAATAGCAGCTTGACAATCTCCTCATGCCCCTCCTTAGCTGCTTTCAAGAGCGGTGTTTGACCGTCATTATCCTTCGAGTTCACCTGCACTTTGTTCATTGCCAACAGCAACTTGACAATCTCCACATGCCCCTCCGAAGCTGCGTGCATGAGCGGCGTCCAACTGTCATTATCCTTCGAGTTTACTTTCACTTCGTCCCTTGCCAACAGCAGCTTGGCGATGTCTACATGCCCTCCCGAAGCTGCGTGCATGAGCGGCGTCCAACCGTCGGCATCCTTCAAGTTCACCTCCACTTTGCTCATTGCCAACAGCAACTTAACGATCTCTATATGCCCCTCCGAAATTGCGTGGATGAGCGGCGTCCAACCGTCATCATCCTTTGAGTTCACTTTTACTTCGTCCCTTGCCAACATCAACTTGACGATGTCTACATGCCCCCCCGAAGCTGCGTGCATGAGCAGCGTCCAACCGTCATCATCCTTCGAGTTCACCCCGACTTCGTCCCTTGCTAACAACAGCTTGACGATCTCCGTATGCCCCTCCGACGCTGCGTGGATGAGCGGCGTCCAACCGTCTTTGTTTCTTGAGTTCACTTTCACTTCGTCCCATGCCAATAGCAGCTTGACGATTTCCACATGCCCCCCCGAAGCTGCTTGCATGAGCGGCGTCCAACCACCATTATCCTTCGAGTTCACCTCCACTTCGTCCCTCGCCAACAACCGCTTGACAATCTTCACGTATCCATCCCTAGCCGCTAGCGAGAGCGGTGTCGAACCATACATATCCTTTGGGTCGGCATCTATGTCATCCTCTGCCAATAGTACTCGAACAACCTCTATCCTCCCATTCGCAGCTGCGATACTAAGCGGTGTGTCATCCTCATCATCATCATTCCTCGAATTGACGTCAAAACCTCGATCAAGCAGTACCTTCACCACTCTGGCATGCCCTTCTTCTGCAGCAACGTACAGTGGCGTTCTATTCCAGTCGTCTCTTCGATCGAAAACGGTGCCTTTCCCCAGCAAGTAATCGATAGTCTGATAAAGACCAAAGTAGGCACACAGATGCAATGCTGATCCCCCGTGGAAGTAACGAGTGCCATGTATGCGTTTCAGAGCATTCTTAACGTTTGCGTCACTACGTAAAAATTTGCGAATCACTGTCGCATTTTTCTCCTCGACCCGCCCACGCGCATGGTGACCCCAATCTTGTCGAGCATAAACAAGGAACTTATTATTTTTTGATTTTTTCTCGGGACGTGTGTTTTTTGGTGAGATAGAGAGAGCAGCTAGGCATATTTTAGTTATTTGCGCTTGGGGGTCTGGAAAAGCCCAATCTCCACGATTTACGAGATATTCCTGAGCAGAGTAATCTGATGAACACAAATTTAAGCAATAACATTTGGATCATGCGCCAGACTACAGACTACTTACGAACCAAACGACATACATCGTTCTCTCCGTCTTTTTTGCCACCAGCAACTAATATACCAGCACAGGCTTCCATTATCGCCGCTTTATCCACCAGGTCATCAGCACTGAACTCACGTAGACCAGTTGATAATGCTAGAGCTTCCTGGAGCTCGGTGAACAACAGCGGTCGCAAGGCAAAAACAATCCACGTGAAGGCTTTCTTAGCCAGTTCTCCATGTGGACCTTCATCTATCCGTTTCATAGTTTCGTCGTAAGCACTCCCCACCTCCTTGGGGAGATTATCAATAGCGAGTCGAACTTCATTTCGAGTAAGTTTATGTGCTAGTAGATCCACATGTAAACGAGATAGCAAAAACCTAGATTAGCACGTTAAAATCCGGTGTAGGCAAGCATGAGAATAGCTCTAATAAGTGCTCACATGCCTTGACTCTCCTTTGTCAGCAGCTCAATGATTTCTCCTCTAAAGGAACCAGCACCCAACATCCCGTCTAATCGTGCCGATAAGCGAATGCGGTCTGTGATATACTTGCGTACATCATTTTCGTGCGCATGAATGTCCATGCGAAGAGCTTCGCGAAGGACTGCCTTGATCGATGATATGTCACGAGAAGTCACCAATAGGCTACCTCCCAGAGACTGCAGACAATGCAGCATCTCAGAACGAGCCGCGTCATCCTCGGAAATTTCGTCCAAAGCGTCAACGACGACGAAAACCCGGGAATATCGTTTGATTTCGTTGATTAACATGTCGCGAACCTCTGGTAGAGTTGGACGGAAGTTTTGTTCTCGATGACGTTTGAATTCATCTTTGATGCATCCAAACGTAGCAGAATAATCTTGGACAAGTTGTTTCAATAGGCTTGCAACGAGATTGCAAGTAGTTTGTCTCGAACGGTCCTTGTAGCTGCAATAAGCGTAGACCACAGCCACATCATCCTTTTTGTCCTTCTCAAGATGGTCGATAATGTAAGACCTGGTAAGAATGCATGATAGTGATCGGGATGAATCCCAGTGACCAGTCGCTAGACTTACGCAAGAACGGTCTTCCCAGCACCAGCTAGTCGACTCGGCATATCAGCAAAATGGACCATGTTGATTTCGACCGCAACATTATACTTACGAATACCAGGGCACCAAAGGGTTTTCACATCACCTCTTAGCCACTGCCTAAATTTCTCATCCTCCAGCACCCATCCTCCCGTTCCCTCTCGCCAAATTCCACGAACTTCGCTCTGCGTTTGACGAAAATTCAGAGGAGAGAGCCAGTCTGTGAGTTCCTGGCGTTCTTTAGCTGGATTATCGAACGGGCTACATTATACGATGTTCGTGCCACTGAAGAAGATCAATCGCACCATTATGTTGAATATAGGTGTTGATTGTCGTTCTATTTATTTGAGGGCCGTGTATTTCATTGTTGACTTGATGACCATTGCTGTGGACTTCGTTGAATCTACCATAGCGAGCGTCGACAGAATGAGATCGCGCCACCATACCCCCGACGTCGCTGACAGAGGACACCGGAACACTCATGCCACTGTCGAGGTAGACAAAAAAAACGGCCTGCTAGTAAACTGGAACTTGAACTCGACACCTCTGCGATGCGGAGAAGATATACTGCATGTGCACGGGTGAGAAGAGGAAATGTGGTTACAACCTTAACTTATCCACGACTTGACGCTTACCATATTGATAATGGCGATGACTGGGACAACCATGGCATGGATTTAGACAGCTTTCTTCTCAAGGGCGTCTGTCCACAAATGGACCTTTTCAGTAAGCGCTACTAGTAACAATTACTCGAATTCATGCCCTATTTATTCATTTCTGCGACCCCTTTTCGTTTCTTCTTGTCCTTCATCAACGTTTTGCCAGGCCAGCGTGTCCAAATCAAGGTCTGAATACATTTTCATCTAAGATGCAAGGTATATACACGTTTTGTTAGCCTTCATGGTTCGCAGCCAAGGTATGAGAATTCTACAGTCATTCTCTGTATCATGATAGGATAAGAGCCGAGCACAACTTGCAGTTGATAAACACCATCCAATGAAGCTTTCTCACTTGTATCCTAAATGCTAGCAGAGGATATCTTCACATCCACAGACGCCGCCAGGGACAGGAACCAACTAATATAACTTCCGAACCATGTAAACGTTCACCGTCACTATGACTGAAAGTTTCGCTCGAATCCTCCTATCTGGTCTTCAAGTACATATCGCATGGGACGAAGATGTTACAGAGTCCAAGTCAACACCAGGACGTGCAACCAAGGTTTGATACTGCAAACCTGAAGCTTGAAGCTCAAAGCTTAAAGGCTGGATAGACAAACTCAGATCCTTACCAACCTCAGTTCGAGTCTGAATTCCACAAACACAAACCGTGTTTTTTGTTCATAGGAAGTACATTATCAGTACAATTTTATTTTTGAGATTACCTCCTTGGAAACCTCGACTTCGCTTGAAATTACTCCTCCTCACCCAGCTTCAAATAATACGGTAACAAGCTAGATATACATCCCTCCCTCACCCACCTCTCCCCTCTTTTTCTTGGCTACATCCTTTCCCGCTCCTCCTGTTGTCTCTTCGTCACGCTCCTCCCACGGCGTCACCTTCTGGCCCAGGACACCGAGTAACAGTGCGTGGACGGCGCGCATCGTATCAACCGACCAGAGACTGGGACTTTCGAGCGTCGATGCAGAGGAAGGAGCGAGCTGGGTTGGGGCAGGAGGTGGGATTTGGGGGTTAGGGAGAAGGAGGAGGGTACTTGGAATGGGCGCCGGTTTGACAGGTTGGGATGACGGTGACGTCGATGGCGAGAAGGCGCCGAAGTGGAGGATGGACAGGAAGGAGGCGGACGTAGATTGAAGGAGGTTGGGTAGTGCGAAGAGGTGAACTGCGGGGCCCTATTTGTTTTTATTATTTCATTTCCGCGTAAAAGTGGATTAGTTGGCAGTAAGCAAATTATCTTATGAAGGAAAATATAGAAGAGTATACTGACCAGATTGGGGGTGCAGTTTGCAGAGAGGTATCGTATGGGAGGATCAGCGGATGGATTTGGGTCCGGATCTGTAGATATGTAAGTTCGCGTGGAGTACGAATCTAGGAGTACGACGCTGGGGAAAGGGAGTCAGTTGAACACCGAGACAAAACTCATGAAACCACTCTTTTGGCGAAATCGTACCTGGTGGGGTTTAAGTGATTTAACACGGCTTCTGCATAGGTGTGCATCGCCCATAGGGGCAGACGGACCATAATCTCTGACATGAGGACGACGGTGGATGTCCATGAGGGCACGAATAACAGTCCTACCTGCATTTCCATCAGCACCATGATAATATTTCCAGCAGGGAGAAAATAGATAATATGTATCATGCACGTTGGAACTACAGTCCACCGACACGCACCTGCTTTTCATTGACGTACACCGCGCCTAGCTGTTCACCGAGTCCAGCACCTCTAGCCCAAGCGAGACCAGCTGGGCCTGAACCAATGTAGAGAGACGTGTTGGAAGGGATTTTACCGACGATCTTGATGGTTGGCGATGGCTGGGTTGGGGAAGAAAGAGAAGGACGTGGTGCGGGATTGTATTCGTCTTCCTCGTCATCTGATTCGAGTGCGTGTCGGGGTGGTGCCGTATCTTGGAGGGGATCCACGTCCTATATGATGCGTTGTTATGATCAACAATGTGCATGAATGCAATCGTAGACTGTGATAAGCTCACCATTGCGTTCTAGTAGTTCTTACCTGAGTTGGTATTACAGCATGCGCACCTGAGTCTGTGGCGCTACAATAACTTGAACAATCGCAGTCATCACCTCTAATCACAGTTGCTACTACCTACTACAACGACACGATGAAGATCTTTTCGCTCTCAATTCTCTTGACGACTTCCTCAGGCCCGAGCACGCTGCTCTCGACAGCGTCTGACCTTTCCTCGTTCTCGTTCTACCAGCGCGGCTCCGTTGCAGAGTTCATGACCTTCTTCTCTCGCACTGTCGTCGAGAGGACACAAGCCACCCAGCGGCAGAGCGTACAAGAAGGCAACTACACTGCACATGTTTGGAACAGAGGCGGCCCAGAAAATATTGCAGGTATCGTATTTCTCTTTACCTCGCTGTCACTCGTTCTAACATGTTCGTCGCAGGTATCATCATCACGGACCATGAATACCCTGTCCGCCCCGCTTTCTCGCTTATAGCGAAACTGCTCGATGATTTCATCACTAAAGTTCCTCAGTCGACCTACACCACCTCTGCTGCTCCCTCGATACCCTTCCCAGAAATCGAAACTTATCTCCAGAAGTACCAGGACCCCCGCCAGGCTGATGCTATCATGCGAGTACAACAGGAACTAGATGAGACGAAGATCGTGCTCGTACGTCCTCCCACATATCTTTATTTCTCCCATCGCTCTCCACTACATTGAGTTGCACCGATTGCTAATCCAACGTCTCTTCTATAGCATAAAACCATTGAATCGGTTCTGCAGCGTGGAGAGAAACTGGACAATCTCGTAGACAGGTCACAAGCGTTATCTGCACAGAGCAAGATGTTCTACAAGACCGCTAAGAAGGTCAGTCAACCTCTCCTCCATTTCGTTTCCTATTGCCTATCACCCAACTCATGCCCTCGTCTAGCAAAACTCCTGTTGCGTCATTATGTAATGGGCAACCTGCTTCCACTGTCCACCTTATCCACACTGTCCCACCCATAACTGTACATTCATAAATGAGACAGACGATACACTACCTACCTACAGTGCTCACGAATTATATGTTTTCACGCCTTTGCTTGGTGTGCGTAGGTCTTAAACGAACCCATGCCACCCTTTGCTCGCATGAAAGAATCTACCTTCCAGAAAGCAATCGGCAATATATCACCACCAACCAATCATACATTGTAGGCAGCGTGAATTTTAACCGTTATCATCGTCATACTTATTGCGAAGTCCCAAACTGTCAGTCAGTACTTGTACTGATATTGTCACATTATCATCGAACTGCAAAGTATATCTAAATTATCTGAGTGAAGTGTCCTGCAGTAAAATGTATCATTCTTCCAACTGTGTGATCCTTCTAAAAATCTAACTGAACAACCACACAACATAATTCCAATAAATATTAGAGCAAAGAAAATCCGCCAAAATCCAAATAGGCTTCCTCCAACGACAACTTGCGCACGACTAAAGCTTCGACGATGAGTCTAGTACCTCCTGTTTCTTCGCCAACAGTGCTGTTTACACCTTCACGGGCGTAGGAAACCGGTGGAGAATGCATGGACTCTCTATCGACTCCGGATGCACACACCAACAGCTCAGGAGGTAACGTAGAATCAACGGACTGCGGCTCCACAGTGACATGCAGAGATTCCAACCTTGCCACCAAACCAGCTGAGATTTCGTCTACCACCTGTCCCTCCCTCTCATGACCCTCCACTCCAGCCAGTGGGCCAGCTCGCTCAGTCGGTACGTGGGTTAGCAACGCCACTCGTTTCGCATCTCGTCTACGGTCCCTCCCGAACCGCCGGTTGAGCGCCTTTGGTTGCTGCTTGGCCTGCGCACCATTGGTAATATCTGTGGAGTGGGGGGGTGCAAGTTGATGTACGTGGTGTGGAGCCTTTTTGGTTTTGGTGTTCACCATCCGCTTATCATGCTTAGTTTGTGGGGAAGTCGCCATGGTTGTCCCTGTACAGGCTATGTGTGCGCGCCGGCGCATTGGGCGTGGTTTGTATACTGATGCGATTTCGAGATTCACTGAGAAGGGCGCTGGATCACACACGGAACCTCCTACTCCGTCTAGGACCTCAACTTCTGATTCTGCGTCCATGGTAAAGATAGCCAATAGGGAATCATCCGCCGACTTGTTCTTCGCTTCGGCGTCAGAACGAGGCTTCTGAGGGGAGATTGGATCGTCGTCTACATCTGTAACGTCGGTCGTCGAAAGATCCGTTTCAAAGTCAGCATCCGTAGTAGACGTAGCCGAGTCATCTTCAACTGACAGCATCAGCGATTCTCTCTCGCGTCTATGCTTAATGCCCCAGCGGTCGCCTGGTGAGCCGTTCGAGTCGGCGAGCTCAGCGGGCACTTCAACTTCTTTCACGACGATGACAGAGGCGCCGATCTCTCCGGCCATCATTTCTAGAGTTTCTAGGGATTCTTCGAGCTGGATTCGTGGAAGGCCGACGAGTGCACCTGAATCGGCTACGCCGAGTTCGTAGTATGCCTGTCCACCACCTTCGAGAAGTCGCCACTTGAGTTGCGTAACGAGGCGGGCGAAACGGGCGGGGGAGGGCGAGAGTAACTGCAGCTTGTACTCTACATTTCCCTGGGACAATAAGAGAGTAAATAAGCTATTCTCGGTGAGAAACATAGAGGAAGGCTCACCTCTTCAGCTTCTGGTACGAGTTTAGGTATGTTGCGCTGTAGAGTTTCCCTCTCCCTCGGCGGTGACGGGGGTGTGGAAATGAGCGAGTCCCATGGACTGGGTACGCGTGGGCTCTCAGACTCTGATTCGCCAAACATGAAGTCAAGAAACAGGCAAGAAAATATAAGTTTATGGATGATTCAGAGTGGTTGTGTATAGGCAGATATTCGAGTGACCATGGTATTCGATACAACACTGGTTTTCGTTCTGTGTGGTATTAAGGAGAAAGTAGAACAGCTTGACTGGCGCTCAAAGTAAAGGAGCGATGACTCTATCTGTCACGTGAGAGTGTGAGAGCCACTTTCTAAACGTGTAGTTGTGGCCACGAAAGACGGCATGAGCGGCCCTCAAAGCGGTTATTCAGTATAAGCACTTGACCTGCAACCACCATCCTTTCGCAGTACAAGGTATCACTTTCTTTGGTGCAGACAGCATTCCTCATGGCTCCTGGAACGTCCTCAGTAAGCCGCCTAAGTACTTCTCCTCACGCTTTAACCCAGGCTTCCTATGACAGATGACTGTGAAACGAATTCACCGCGAAGTAGCTGACGTGAAGAAGGAAGATTTAGGTGCCATCACTCTCGCGCCGTCCGCTGACAACCTGTTTCATTGGAAGGGATCCATTCCAGGTCCACAAGGCAGCCCATACGAAGGAGGCGTCTTCAATGTGGACGTGTATCTCACTCCTGACTACCCGTGAGTTGCTCACCGCGAAGGTACACCTTGTCGTCCTCACACTTATTTGAATTTCTCGCCAGATTCTCTGCTCCAAAAGTTACGTTGACCACTCGGTATGCAACCAATTTCCTTTTTTAAATAGCCTAAACTGAGTGGGATGCATAGCATATATCATATGAACATATCCGACAGAGGAAACATATGTATTGATATCCTGAAACACAACTGGTCGCCTGCACTGTCGCTATTCAAAGTAATGTTATCACTTTCGTCACTTCTTACAGACCCAAATCCTCGTGCGTATCTATGTTCTACATAATCAGGTTCACGTGCTGATATTTAGTTGGACTTCTCAAACAGAGGATCCACTGGGTAAGCCAATCCAACGCTCATTTAGCGTTGCTCTTATGCTCATTTGGGTCTTGTGGCTTCGTGCTCCCACTTTCCCCATCAGTTCCTTCCATTGCAACCGAGTTTATACGCAATAGAGAAATGCACGATCGCACTGCACGGCGCTGGACCGAATTATATGCACTTCCTCCTCCCATAGTCGCTACATCTTCGTCCAGTACCTCACCATCAACCTCGACGACAGCAGGTAGCAAACTCAAAGGCAAGGAAAAGGCGCCTTCAATTACCCGTTCTTCAACTTCAAGGATCAGTACCAGCGCCAGCGCCACACAAGCCGAAACGATTACACTATCAGATTCAGAAGACGACGCCCCCGTTTCGTCGACGACTAGTTCCTCTCGCTTATCGGGGAAGAAACGAAAACGAAACGTAGAAGTGGTAGATATAGACCTTGTGGGTGATGAGGTTAGGAATCCAAAACGCCGGGTGGGAGGAAGTGGAGGAGGGATTTCTGGGAGGGAGGCTCAGGGTACTGGGGAAGTGATTGTCATCGAAGATTGATTTGGCATTGGAACATTATGTGTTCGGGCATAGAGCATAAATATCGGCCATAATTAGGGCTAGGGCTAGCTTGGCTTTCTGTCAGCGACGGAACTTTGCAGGGGAATAAGTTATTTTGTTGTATGCAAAATGTTAGCGATGAGTTCAATACACGTTTTCGCCACGGGCTTCAGCTTTCCTTGCGAATGTTTTGCAGCGGGCTGGCCTTTTTATCTTACTTGCCTTATTTGGAAATCGGGCTTTGCCGCCAAGTTTTTTTCGTTGGTCACTGGTACGGCCAGAAAAGCTTACCAGAACTATCAAACAGTCTTGTGTTCTCAGTTTCCAAACATCTGTCATCGCAACTATGGCCAAAAGAAAACGAGGAATGGATAAGACAGCCACAAGCCACAAAGTGAGTAGTACTCTGGTATTTTTGCAGGACAGAAATTCACGAAACACTAGAAGCATCGAGCACCAGTAGAAGATGTGAAGGACATTGACGTGGGAGCTGGAATAGATGATGAGGATATATTAGAAGGAAGCGAGGTAGGCAGTGGACCAGCGGAGGGTGATGAAGTAATGCAGGGAGATGGTTCGGAGGGGGCCGATGAGGATGAATGGGGAGGCTTTGGTGAGGATGATGAAGAGGAACAAGATTCCACCACAGTTGTCGCGCAGGCTGAGCATGGAGGGTCGAATAACAAGTCAAAGCCTCCCACTGGACAAGAACTCCGGGCCATACAAGACGCGTCACTTTTATACCGATCCAACTCTTTCAAACTACAGGTAAGTCTTTCCGGGTTACGAAATGATAGGGATATGGCTGACAGACATCTTGGCGTTCCCTTAGATTGATGCGCTTCTCCCTAATGTACGACCAAAAGGATCCCAAAAATCCCCACTTGACCATTTCTTGATGACGCTGCACACATTCTTAAGGTCTCTCCCTTCAATACCAGCTCAACATCCTCTTCTTGCATACAAATCCCTTGGAAAACAAGGTGTCGCTGTACCATATACCTTGCCATTCCCAACGCGGGAAACAAAATGGAAAGTCACCTTCGAAAAGCCTACTGATATCACTTTAGTGGGTAGCTGGGCTAATAAGATCAGCGTGAAGGGAAAAGATGACAAGCATTTCGGAGTTGATATAGCTGTCGAAATGCCCGAGGTGAGTGAACAGGCACTCTAATATATTGTATATTGAAAACTTTGGGTGTTTTACAGAGTCTATTCCAAGAAAAGGACTACCTGGATGGGAGATTTTTCTTCAAGAGGTCGTATTATTTGGCAACAATTGCTGCTGCCATTCAAGACGAAAAAAGTGCACTCAATGTTGAGGTGTTTTACGAAGCAGCGCTTAATGATCCTCGATTGACGACCATTGTGCTTCGTCCGCATAAAGGTAACATATATATATTTCGTTCCTATATACTCTAACAAGTCATCTAGATGACAGCCAGAGCGATTTCTCCAACCTACATGCTCAAGTTCGCATCATTCCCGTTCTCCCATCGCCCTCTCCAATCCCGTTCCATCGACTTTCTCCCTCTCATACTAATATCCGAACCAGCTCAGACGACCCTGCGGAGACCCAACTCTCAACCCCCCTATACAATACTACACTACTCCTGTCATCGTTACCTAAAGCGGACCTTCTTACTAATCACAAGCTGAAGGAAATATCTCCCGCTTTCCAGGATGCTGTTATGCTTCTGAGAGTATGGGCGAACCAGCGGGGATATGGAGAAGGATCCCAGCTGTGCGTGAGGGGTTTTGAAGGCAAGGGATTTTGGTGGGCTGCTTTACTGGGGTTGCTTATTCTGGGCGAGGAACCAAGCAGCACAGGTAAAACGAACGTCCGTCAAAAGCCTTTGGGGCGGGGGTTGAGTTCATATCAACTTTTCAAAGCAGCTCTTTATTTCCTATGTAAGCGACAACTTAATTATTGTTTTTCCATGACAGTGATAGATCTATGTCCAATAGCCAGACATGAATTCAGCAAAAGTGCTATATTCGTCAAGTCGAGTGAAGGTCACACTGTATGTATCCATGTTGGAATTTGGACAGACCACTAACGTGAATCTATACGATAGTTCCCACCAGAAGAATACGTTCATCACCACTCCGCCGTTTTCGTCGATTCATCATCGAGGGTAAATATTTTGGCCAATGTACCTCTGGGTTCTCTTGAATTGGTGCGAAATTTCCTTTGCAAGGAATTCCCATTATTTACGGCGTTGCTCGCATAGCTCAGACATGATGCAAGGAAAACTCTTGAGATCTTGGATCATCCAACATCCACGTCAGATGATCCGTTTACGCAAGTTTTCTTGAGGGAACAACGTCATTTGTCTACACGGTTTGATGTCGTCCTTCGGTTGGTCTTTGAACACACATTCACTCGACGTTACCTGATCTGTATTTGTATGCAGCGTCGAGCTATCACGCGCTAAGCTTTCGTCATCTGTCGCCAGTTCCTCCGAGTTGGACCACGGTTCATCGGACAACGCCCTTTTGTCATCGCTATCAACTGTTCTGCATCATGGGCTTGGTAATCGTACACAGGCCGTAGTACTTCTTCACCCGTCGTCTGAAGTCAGGCTAATATCTGAAGTTTACCCTTCGCGGTTAACCTCCATCTACGTCGGCTTGATTTACGACTCGGACCATGCTTTCAGGCTGGTTGATCATGGCCCTTCCGTCGAAGACCAGGATTCGGAAGAAGCTAAACAATTTCGTAATTTCTGGGGAGAGAAGGCCGAGCTTCGACGGTTCAAGGATGGTAGGATTACTGAAAGCGTCGTTTGGGAGGTGAAAACGTCAGATGAACGAGCCCATATCCCAAGCATGGTAGTTCGTCACTTACTGGGACGGCACTTCAGTCTCGTAAACGAGGACATCCAAACCTGGCAGGCACAATTCGATTCATCACTACACTTTCCCGATTCAGTCTTGGATCTCCACGAGTCGTCTCGAGGATCGACTGGTTTCAAAGCTGCCATATCTGCGTTTGATAATATTGTGAAAGGTCTGAAAGCCCTCGATGACCAACTGCCTTTGGCGTTGCTCAACGTGAGCCCCGTCTCTGAATACTTGCGATACACTAGTACATTCAGTCCACTTCCTATACCTGCTTCCTCGTCATTGGCACTTCCTGAACCGTTACGCTATTTACCGCCAATGGACATCATCCTTGAATTTGAAAAATCAGCCAAGTGGCCAGATGATTTACGGGCGATACAAAAAATGAAACTCGCCTTTTTTGAAAGCATAGCAACTGTTATCATGAAAGCGATGGGTGGTGTGAAGGCCACTGTGGTTGTCGGGGAGACGTCAACAAAAACGTCTGCCATTCAAGACCAAGCTTCGCTTGAGATCATGACACCCCAAGGCTGGGCATTCTCTGCACGGATATGGCACGATAGGGAAGCAACGCTTCTTGACCGCATCATTAATGACAAACCACGCAATCGTAAAGTTGGCCAGATTACCGACGTCGAGCATAACCCAGAACTTCACGAAGCGCGACAAGCCAAAGAATTATACACCCGCCGTTTCATTCATGCTCCTCAACACCATCGCGCCATCAACAACCTCTGTCATCGATTCACTGCATTCGCAGGAACTGTCAGACTAGTCAAACGTTGGTTGGCCTCTCACTGGCTCTTGCAGTGCCATGTCAGCGAGGAGGCAGTAGAAATTATCTGTGCACACATATTCCTTAGTTCTGATGGTGTGGGAACGTCCGTGACTGATGCTAGTGCTTGCGTTCCTAGGAGTAAAGAACGTGGGTTTGCCCTGGTCGTTGAATACTTGAAGGAATGGGAATGGGAGAACCCTTTGTTCGTTCCGCTGTATTCTACGAAGGATTCTATTGTATCAACGAAACCAACTGGTGCTGTCGTATCTGCATCCTCGCGAGGCGTGTGGTTTATCTCTACAGAACAGGATACGGAGGGTCGTGTTTGGACTGCTGGTGGACCAGACTTGATAGTAGCGCGTAGAATTCGCAGTTTGGCGGTAGCAACCTGGGATTTTTTGTGTGGGATTGAGAATAGCAGTGGCTTTACCGTGAAGGTATATCGTCTCATCCTCTTGCTATGTCATAGAGTTCATATGATATCCACAGGACCTCTTCATTCACCCTACTGTTCACTACGATATCATCATTGAGCTAAACTCTAGCGTTCTTCCCCGTTATTTCCAAAACGTGGTTGCCGACCCTGGTGTCTGGTCAAGGAAAAACGTTTCTCAAGGTAGCGACATGGGCACTGTGGTGCGCCCAGGATTCGATCCTGCCCGACTCTTCTTCAATGATCTTGCGGTTTGTAGTGGCCCATCCTACTCAAAGTTGTATTATCTAATTTCCTGTTGTAATAGCGCACATATGGGGAGACATTGAAGTTTTTCTATGACCCCTACGGCGGTAACCGCATAGGAGCAGTATGGATACCTACCTTGAAAAATCCCAGACTGTTTAGAGTCCTAGGAGGATTCTCCAGTATACCAAACAAAAAGGTGGGAGGTTATACGTATCAGTCCTATAACTATTCTTAAACGTCATTCTAAAGGAGAATGAGAAAGCTAAAGATAAAGGACTAGTCGTTCTTAACGAACGTGCCGTACTGGACGAAATCGAGAGGCTAGGCGCAGGTTTGATCGAGAGGATCGTGCTTCAGAATTCTTGATACATCGTCATGCGCATTAGTCTCTCACCATATAAAAGCCAGAAAGCACGTCCCGTGCTGAACGCACTCGAAGCTAAATGCTGAACGTTTTGATTAAAGCACATGTATTAACTTACAATATTCATAGATGGCTATATACAATAGGAGATGAAGTATACGCTGAACCCTAGGCAACGAGGTCTGCCGTCTGTTTAATAATCGCTTTCGCAGACTCAGAGCGGGGTGTGATGGTAAACCCAAATGGTTTCGGATGACTGTTAGGCCTGACCGATTAGTTCTCTTTCGCCCATAACGCTACCGGCAACTTACCATATCATACCTGATTCGAAGGCAGCTTCCGTCTTGATTGGGCGTCCATTTTCATCGAAGCCAGGAGATATATCGAATACTGTCAATAGACAAGCTACGGAGATCCAAAGTTGGGCATCAGCCATGAAGCGCCCTGGGCAAATGCTGTATTTTCCTAATCAGAAAAAGCCAACGGATATCGCGTTGCTACTTACCGCCTTCCATAGCCAAATGCCGCTGTGGCCGGGTCAAGTGCGGTGTTGTCTTCCTCTCCGTCTGCTGTTAGAAAACGTTCTGGCCAGAATCTCATCGGTTGGGAATAATTCCTCTCATCGTGCAGTATTGTCCTGAAACCCATGATTATTGATCGAGTTGTTAAATAAATTACGAAGGACGTACCAGGTGTTGCCAATGATGGTCGTCCCAGCAGGGATGAAATAGCCCTCGTAAACATCATCACTAGTGACCATATGAGGTAGACCTAACAGTCACAGTTATGACTGATAAACCTCAGAAAGTATTGATATGCTCTCACCAAGAGGAGCAACAGGATTCCACCGTAACACTTCCTTCACAATTGCGTTGATGTAAGGTAAAGTTGGCCTATCATTGAAATCTGGAAGACGACCCGGCCCAATGACAGAATCCAGTTCTGCCCGTGCTTTCTCTTGGACATCGGGATGAAGCACCATTGCAAGGAAAAATGACGATAATGATGACACCTCCTGCAACGAATCAGTTAGTAAGCTTGAAAACAGGGAAATGGACCAAACACAGTACACTTTCTGCGCCAGCTACACGACGAATCACTGTTATCATTATCTCAGGCACACGCAAAGGAAGTGTTCTCACCAGCATAGGCTAAACCTGCGCAGCCCCTGATAGTTTCTACTTGGTCCTCGGTATTTTCCTTGTCCAGATCGTTGATGAGGTTTGAGACAAAACACGGGGATGCTTTTCCATGGGACTACGAAAAGATGTATGTGCTCGTGTCCCATTAACTGATGAACAATGAACTTACCAGCGCATTCTGAACAGCCTCAAAAGGCGCATCTCGCATTTCAAGAACAGCTTTCTTCCAAGCTATAGCTTTACGTTGAAACCCAGCCCCGGGCATCCATGCCGGGACATATTTCACTGTAAATGGAGTACTTAGTACCTGATGAAAACGGAAATTTACGACATCCACGTACAAAAGGGGAGGACGTCGACGAGGAATGCACCGGGAGCTGCGGCTTTCGCCATCCCATCAAGGGCTTTCTCAGCAATGTCGATGTACCTATCATTACGTGGTGCGATTTCGATGCCGTAAATCACGTTCATGATGACGCTAGCCGCATTACTAGCATAGATAACGATAAGTACGAAAATATCGATCATACTAGTTGCCTTCGGAAATACTCACTGACGCAGGTGCTCGATCAGATCGCTTGGGGCGTCGAGGATGTTGCGAAGGAGTGCATGTGCCTCCTTGCGCTGCACAGGCCAGTACGTGGGAGCAACGGCAGGTCGGAACTGGCGCTCGAACATTTTCCTGTGCTTCCGCCAGCGTTCACCTATAATTGATTAGACTATCAAGATGTACAATGAATTGGCCGACCTACCATATGGCATATGGCCGAAACTCCAGTCCCAACCCATCCTGACAGGCACCGTGATTGTCAGCGGCCTCATTGTGAGGATACAACATCAAGTCAAACGTACAGATCATTTATCATTGGTAAAGAATTACGGTCGGAATAATTGGTTGACCGCTTCTCGAATAGATCATTTGCTATCTGTGTAGAATTAACAAAGAGCAGGTGGCGACCAAGAACATTTGCATAGACTAAGTCGCCTGGTATAGCGAGCAGCATCAAGAATGAGGATATTGGGAGTAACTATCATAGATCGTGGCACATACCATATCTCTTCGCCCAGTCATTATAAGTTGCAGCCTCATTCTTTAGAGGGAGGTCTCGAAGATTGCCTATCAACGGTAGGGGTTTAGGGCCTGGAGGTAGAGGAAGTGCACTCTTTTTCTTTCGAGTCAGCAAATAGAGCACAAGCGTAGCCAACGGCAAGAGCAGGAGTATGTGTCCCATAATGGCGAATAAGTCGAAGTGTGTACGAAGGAAACCACAACAGAGGTAGCCTTCAATCACGCAGCGCAGTCGTATTTAAGCTGCAAGGCATTTTTAATTTCGGTACCAGAAAGAAGAAATCAAGCCACAAACGTGTTGAAACACCACTGCCGCTGAGCGCCATCTAGCTAGAGAACATCTAAGGGATCAGACTCTGGGCTGAAGACAATACAGTGCCAAAACCTGCTATTGTCCAACAGTATCTGTGATGCGGCGCGACGAACCTTGTCCCCAGCCTTTCGAAAGACACTATACTGTTTGTGGTAATTACTCCACTTCCTGTGCAGCCACAGAAAAACAGGGTAGTACCGTTGATAAACCACGAGCATGCTACTTGGTATGTTCCATAGTCAACAAAGTAGTCAACAAAAGGATGTTTCGGATGATTTACCGGACTTACTTTCCATGAATAATGACGCACTGTAAAATGCACCCGAGGGCGTCAGGAAATATTTGAATCAGCCTCTCGCTCAACGACCTTGCAATAATTTCCGGGCAAGCATGGCAGATACAGTGGCCCTGGCTAGCCAGATCAACATTGAACTGGTTTTGGTGGTCCGCCCCATCAAGGATGCAATGCACGCTGTGGTAAGACGCAAAGCAAGGTCCGAGACGTCTAAGTATGCGCGCCTAACCGTGACATCGGCAATGAGCACAAGAACGTGGCAAACCTTCAGTTTCGAAGACAATAGACCACGCCCACAAACGATTTTCTATAGAACGCCATAAAAGGAAGGAAGTGTTCAACTTAAACTTGAACACCACCAAAAATCCTGGCGGTCCATAATGCGATTGACGGCCAAGTGCTTCAGGTAACTTACGACTCTGTATCATGCATATAGTGCGGGGCACAGAGCCACGACGGAACCGTGAGGTATTGCTGTAAGGATGACTCTTATTGGGATCAAAAGCATTGGCAACAACTCCGCTATCCATCCACTGGCACCACGACTTGAAACCTTAAGGCCTCCTGGTAGAGTGATCCGTTTACAAAATGTACCGCATGTGATAATTGCAAGAATTTTCATCTTCAACCACTCCGGATCATGGCCGATGTGATAACTAAAGAACTTGCAGGACTTTCGTGACTTCACATCTCGGGTGCAGTAAATTATGCAAGGACATTAATATGCAAGGACACAGTACGTGATTGGCTCAACTTAAGTCTAAAATGGGACCGAATTCCGAGACAAGGACCAACTCTCCACAGATTATAATATAAATGCATACGACCCGCGTTAGGAGCTATATTCTGACTAGTATGGCCATGTAAACTATCTGCAAGACAGCTTCCAGGAAAAGGAATGTGATGCGTCTTTTGCGTTGCGCAGGATTGACAGTCCCAACGTTGGCGGGTGTATTGATGGCGTCGGGTAATACAACAGAGCGCAATGAACGAAGCTGTCTGCTGGTGTGAGATAAGTAAATGTGAAGGGATCGAAAAGCCCACCAAAAAGAATGCATTGGCAGAAAATGAATACAAGAACACTATAGCATATATCGTCGTCCCGAAATTTAGTAATCCTGCGAACAAAGTCAAAATCACGCTGCACGGGATGTCAGTCGTGAATGATGCTACGGAGAGAAGAGTCGCACCCAACAAATTTGTAACCTCCATATGCGATCAAATCAACAACTTGACCGGAACCTTGAACGTTGAGCAGGTAGCAGCCTCCTTTGACAAACACGAAATCAAGAAGAACAACGACAAAAGCCCTGGATGCGGAGGAGCCCAGTATTTGTGGATGGAAGCGTTCCTGCAAGCCGGTTTGCAATGCTGCAACTAGGATGTAGGTGACCAAAGCCATGACTAGATGATATTCGTTGTCAATGTGAAAGCATCAAATAAAAAGGAGATTACGAACGTGGTATATACAAGTCTGGGCTATTGATGTCTTCCCGTGGAGGTTGCCATTCACTGTGGCCATTTTCTGCGCGTCTAATTTTCCGTGGCCAGGGCTTGTGGCGCCAAGGGAATATCACAAGTTGTAACTTTCGAATAACATATGAATTCGACACGTTGAAGTGATGCTTGAGCATGGTGAAAGGGACCATCCCTCCGAACTGTAAACATGACCCACGCGTGAAAAGGAATGTAGATACTACTAGATAGATATGAAGATACGTTTTTCTGAACATACTCTTGACCAGCGGCAACTGCACTGTGACCAAGCTGCATGCCAAACTGAGCAGTAGCGTCGTTCATTCCCCAGGCACCGAAATCAGGCACCTGTTGCGAGTGTTGTTGTTGCTGAGAATGCTGCATTGGAACCTGGTGTTGAGCTTGGGGCCCTAGGGGTTGAAAAGGTGCATGATACATAGGGCGAGCGTTGCTCTGGGCATACTGCGGCTGCATGTGCACATTGTTCGGCGGCGAACTCGTGAATCGCTGGTATCCCTGGGGTGATGCGGGTGTTGACGGTGGTTCCGGAATAAAAGCTGGGTGTGTTGGAACAGGATGTTGCAAGGGAGGGGGAGAACGAGAATAATAGTTGGCCATAGGACACAATTGCAAGGAAATACCGCAGCCAATGTAATGCCACGACGTGCCAAACATTGAAATCGTGTCCATTGTGGGAAGCACCAAACAAGACCAAAGCAACCCACCAAAAAAGACATAAACGCGCCAACGTTGCTCTTTACAACGCGTCTCTCATGTCTTCTTCAACCGTCCGTGTCACGGACACCCCTGCCATCAAGAATGCTCCCTTGGTAGGGCTCGCTGAGGGAAGTGGCCATTTCAGCAACTATCATCTTGCTGCGCTCGTGCTCGGCGTGCCATGGGTTGTTAAGCGTTGGCTACCCTTGGTGAACCGTGGCGGTTTCAAAACTTATGTTTTCATGGTTTTGTTACTGGGCCTTCCTATCACTGTTGGTTACTGGACGTTGATGAGCATGTACGGAAAGCGCAAGAACGAAAAGGTCTATCTTCCAGGCCGAAACATCGAGGACTACATTACCATAAAGGACGTTGAGTTGAAGGCTCGTTACCACGGCAAGGAAAAGATCCCCATGCAAGTCTTCCATGATGCCTACTTTGATGGCAAAATCGAGTTTAACGGTGCGCAATTCTTTTAAAACACTCGTGTTTTCACACTGAAATTTCTGGTTTACAGGTGATGTCCTCGACATTTTGGAACAACGCCATGACTGGGCCAAAATGACATTTACTCCGGAGCTGTTCAAATATGTTTTCCTCAACCTCATCCCTGAGGTTATCGTTCACTCTCAAAGTCAGGATGAGGAACAAGTTCGTGACCACTATGACCGTAAGTGGAGTGCTGCGCTTTTCAGAATTCGTGCTAACTCGTGTTTAGGAGGTGATGACTTCTACCAATGGTAATCCTTTCCGTCGACGCGTGTTTCACGTATTAATAACTATGTTTAGGTTCTTGGGCCCTCGCATGATCTACACTTCTGGTGTCGTGTTAGACCTTTCGCGTGAAGAAACACTTGAGGAGCTGCAAGACAACAAACTCAAAATCGTTTGTGAAAAACTTAACCTGCAACCAGAAGACCGCCTGCTCGATGTTGGATGTGGTTGGGGAACTCTTTCAGCATTCGCCTCGAAGAATTATGGTTGTGACGTTACTGGTATCACCCTTGGCAAGAATCAGACCAAGTTTGGCAACGACCGTATCAAGGATAATGGTGTCACCCCCGACAAAGCTCGCATTCTGTGCATGGATTACAGGGAAATTCCTGGTGGGCCTGGTCACTACACCAAAATTGTGTCTCTCGAAATGGCTGAGGTCTGTCAAACTTTCATATCACGTTCTTTTTTATACTTATGTCTCATAGCACGTCGGTATCCGTCGCTACGGTGCATTCATGAGTCAAATGTATGACCTTCTCGACGACGACGGTATCTTTGTTCTTCAAGTTGCTGGTATCCGTCCTCACTGGCAATTCGAGGACCTCATTTGGTAAGCTTTATTAAGCCTACTACTGACGCTTTCTCTTACCTTGGATTAATTAGGGGCTTGTTCATGAACAAATACGTTTTCCCTGGTGCTGATGCAAGTTGCTCTCTTGGATGGGTTGTTAACCAAGTCGAGGCCGCTGGTTTCGAGGTCAAAAACATCGATGTCCTAGGTGTTCACTACTCTGCCACCATATTCAGATGGTACAAGAACTGGCTCTCCAACAAGGACAGTGTCGTCGAAAAATATGGTGAACGGTATGTAATTGTTCGCAGCTTTAGTCTTCGTCTACTCAATGCTATGATATAGATGGTACCGAATCTGGGCTTTCTTCCTTGCGTACTCCGTTATTACCTCTCGGTACGTTTTTCTTCTTATAGTGCGACAATATATTGTACTCAACTGTTGGGAACAGTCAAGGAGGTGCATCAGTATTCCAGCTCACCCTGCACAAGAACTTGAACGCCTACCATCGTATCAACGGTGTTGCCAACCATGCATCTATTCATGTTACCTCCGACCGTGAACTTTCGTAGGTGTTCCGTAATAGTTACTCGTATACTTATTTGCTAATGGTGCTCATCGTTCTAGCCCTGTCGTTTAGACAAACCCTTACCCACCGGATTCCAGAAGGCTCTTCTGGACGAAAGTAAATATGACGATCTTTAATGTTGCTTTGCTTCTTAGACTATACCACGCTGTTCTGGAATAATTTCGCTATTCATATTTGTCGGATTTTGATACGCCTGATGCTGTTTGATTTGCCTTAAGTTCACATTCCGTGAAGATGTAAAGGGTTTTGTTGCCGTTGCCCGAACTAAGCTCCTGTATGCGGGGTTGGGTTAAGTTGGCAGTTCAAATCGGCTTCTGCAGAGTGAAGTCTAGTGAAGTCCATCCAATTACTCCAGATGACTTACAGAAATAGCCTGATCATGAAAGACATTTATTGTAAGAGGACGAGTACGATTTTAGATGAACTTATATGGAAAACATAAATGACAGTCTATTTCTCTTTGGGCCATCCCACTACTGAATAGGCTGCTATTTCGAAATATTACGCACATAGAAGTTCGACTGACCTTCCACTGAATTGAAGTGAGTTGAAATATTACACTAAATCTCAAAAGAAAAACAAAAAAAAAGCTAAACTAATGTGGTTAGACTCCGACAGAGTACCTATAAAACTAAAAAATGAACTGAGAGACAACAGATGAGAAGCCAGATATGCTAACGGAAAATAAAGAACATACCTCAGTGTTGGATGGACAACGAGTATAGATAACGCGACACGAGTGAAAGATAAAAAAAACGGACATGTGACCAGACAGAAACGATGACGATGAGAAATAGAAGTGTGATGACACCAAGTACTTCAACAATACCTGCGTCCTACGGGCCCAGGAATCATCTTGTATATTGAAGACCTTGCAAACAATGTGACACAATGGATTGAGTGGGGTGGGTATAAGTATGATTTATAAAAAAAAGATAAAAGATAATTAATAATAGGTACATTTACGACCGAGAAATGAAGACTCCATCAAAGTACCGCACCATGCCTTCTGCGCCATGTACGATGGCCCCTACCACACCATCTGGTCTCACCACCACTACTCTCGTATCACCCCCTACCAAGTAATGTTTGTATGCATACCCATCCTTGTCTTCTAGAACCATAT
Organism: Serpula lacrymans var. lacrymans S7.9; assembly: GCF_000218685.1. Lineage (NCBI taxonomy): Eukaryota > Fungi > Basidiomycota > Agaricomycetes > Boletales > Serpulaceae > Serpula > Serpula lacrymans. The sequence goes on along the minus strand of NW_006763298.1, from coordinate 194,312 downwards.
TTGCTGCGGCAGAGTCTGCCTGGGTGGATGGCCATGACCCAGCAGGCAGCACAATGATAGACCGCAAGACACTCTGCTCATAGCGACTGAGCTTAGAGATGATCTGGGAAGTCTTGGCAGCGTCCGAAGCAAAGATGAGGACGGTATGATATCTTGGACGGAAAATGTCAAAGAACCGCGCGGCCTCACCGCTCTTCACATCGACCAAACCAGGCGCATCAGGTGCGCGATCGCCAGCCTGCAGCGACCCATCCTGGATGAGCCCATACGCATCTACAGGCACGGCCTCAGACGGCGGCACCACCTCGTCGATCACGATTGGGCTGCTGCGGTAGTTTACACCGAGCATGAATAGCTTCTGGTCGCGTTCGAATGCCTTTTCCGTGCTGGTGCTGCGTGCAGTTATTTTGTTGAACAGGGCAGTAGTGATGTTGAGCATCTCGGCGATGACGGGAAGACGCTCCGTGGTGTAGGTGTCGAGGAGCGAGGCTGGAGCGAGGCCTTTTTGGACAAGTGCGAGTTTCCAGGCGAGGTTTAACTACAGACTAGTGAGCTACAGTTCATGGAAAAGTAAACCGCTTATACTTACAGCGTCCTGAACACTTGAGTTGAGTCCTTGGCCACCAGCAGGACTGTGGACACTGAAAAGGTCTTAGAGGGCTATGTCAACGATAGAAAAAATGACACGAACTGTGCGGCATCTGAAACAACAGAGTTATGTCAATCATTGAGCTTAGGATGCAACCCCACATAACTGACCTCCTGAAACGAAAACTCTGCCTTCTCCAAACTTGTTCACCATCCTGATATTGGGCCTAGAGGAGCAAACATCAATCAGCAAGGACAAATTTAGAGTGCATTTCCAATACGAACCGGAACTCTGAAATCCAAATCAGCTCCTCAAAAGTCAGTTCGGTGGGGATCAGCGAAGCTATGTACTTGAAGACCTCTTCATCATTTGACTGTAGTTTTTCGAAGTCGATGTTTGACTCGGATATAATGAACTGATAGCCATTGGGGCCAACCTCCTCCGTGGGCCGCAAAACAATGCTACAAGGACCACCATTATCAGCTTGGTGGGTACAGTATGCCACCGACCCATGGATAATTACCGATCTGTACTCCCACCCCCGAAAACATGCCAATACTAGGGTGTGTGGTCGTTTAAGTCAGGTATAAGAACAAGGAAATGTAGTGCAAACCTCTCTATCGAGACCTGCCATGCGGATATCTCCGGTGATCGATCGTGAGTCCTCCCTAGTTTCTCCAAGGAATGTCAATCCGAGTTGCTTGCGGACGACGCCTGCAAATCAAGTATGAATAAAGACTCAATTACAATGGTGAGGAGCAACGTGCTCTTTGCTCCATCGGCTCCGATGAGCCATTTCGCCTTGATGATCTCTGTGACTTCTTCGCCATTTTGTTTCTTTACTACGTGGGCTATCACATGGTCAGGGAACTGTTCAATCGAGCGAAGTTCAGTGCCAGTCTCTACAAAGCACGACAGTTTCTCGAGGTGGCCACGCAAGATCCCTTCGAGAGTTTGTTGTCCAAGTAAACAGGGGTTAAGCTATAGGACATGTGCACATCAGAGTCAAGGTTCAATTCGCGTAAAGCATACACACGTAAGGAAAAGCAGGTTTTGGATCTTGATACTGTGCCAACGGGAACGTGTTGAGATGTTCGAAAGTTCCAGGCTTGTATGTGCGCATGCACCGCAATGACTTTGCATTCTGATCAACTTCGGGGACATCTAGGAATCTGTACAATTCCAGCGAGCGGGGCTAAGCAAATTCGTGGTTCAGATCACGCAATAGAGTGTAATTGTAAACATACGAATATTCCGGCACCACGTTGTCCAAGACGATATTTGTCCTCTTTCTCGATGATGCGGACAGGTATATCATTGCGGAGAAGGGTGAGAGCTGCAACTAGCGCTGAAGGACCAGCACCGGCCTGTAAAGAAGAGGTTTCAGGGAGAGGTTTATACGACAAATAACACTCACGATGAGGACAGGCACTGCAGCCATTGTTGATGACGAAATTCGAAGATGAAATTATAGGTAAGTGTGATAATCTGATGGCGAGAATTCAAATGAAGATAATGTCTTTGTTCAGATAGGATCGGAAAGCTTTATACGACAATTATATACTGCCTTGATAGCCTGAATGGGCATCATAAGCATCTAGAAAGCAAACGAAACTACTACGGCCGACCTGTACTCAATCCGAGTCATGTTCACGGAGGCGACGAAACCGTGACACGCGCATCTTCGGCAGAACACACCTTTGGTGAGATTTCTGTTGACATTTACATTCCAAAACTGGCATGTCAACGAGTTCCCCATGTACTGTAATTATAAACATATCTGATCTTCGTCGCAACGCTTACGACACTCTAGTATTTGCGTATCTTATCGGCCAATTCGCAGGATGGCGCTTAATGCCATTCGTGGTTGGTGAAAGTGATATACTGACACATAATTTTGAGACAGTATGTGTGAATCTAAGAGAAAGAGACGACAACGCAACATTCATGCCAATGGAAACAGCAAGATCCCGACTGGACCTCACCTAATTCTCCATATGCCCCCACGTGAGAAACATTGATTAAAACCAGGAATACCCAGAATATAATACTGATCACCCATGGGTCCCAGACTGTCCAATACTGAAGAATTAGCTGGGCAGCGCTGAGGTTGGAAGAAACACGGTATCCTTAAACCAATAGTTCCATGACAGTCCAAGTCCGTACGGTGGTGAGAAAAAAAGGTGTTGCGTAGGTGTCAAAAGACCCTGTAACACACTATTAAGGACATATTATAAGTGAACTGAAATGTGCATATTGTGCAGGCAGCTCGACGAGAACCGCACGTCAGAATTTTGCTTCAAACGGAGACAAATTTGTACATCCTGACACTGATAGCTCTATGACAAGGCGCAAAATGAAAGTTGACTTACCTGCAACCGGATACTGCATAGCCATCTCTCCTAGAAATAAAAGTGTCACGTAGACGAAGGCAACAATTCCATAGCATGTCAATATGCAGGGCCTCCCTGTGCCGGCGAATGTCCCATTCCGAGGAACAAGCCAGTTCCAATAGTACCTATTGATATTAAGCATGGGCGTAAGTAAAGCTGAATGCATCTGTGAACACTTGACTCACCATGCTATTGCGATAGTCCTCGAGGGGGGGGGGGGGGGGGGTCCAGGCGAATCTAGATGTATATTATATATTGGTGGAACGGGGAAAACACCGCCAGGACTGTAAGATAATCTAAGATTCCATGTCCTCGCTGCCTGGGCGGTTTGTTTCGGACAGATCCTATGATATGCTTTGTAGCTGTTTGGGATGATGATTGCGGCTGGTCGTTTAAGTCTTGAAGCTTGAATACCCATTGATTTGAGTCCTTGACGCGCTGTCGAAAAGTGAGAAACGAGCATGAAGGCAAGAAGAAAGCGAGAATAGCATCGAGCCATGGCTTGTTGCATCACCGTGACACACCAGAATTGCTTCTTCGGAGTATAGGCAGACACTATTGCGCAATATTAGTCTTCCTGTACATGTGCTCTCACGTGCTGGTTTATCGATATGAATGTAACTGTAGTAACATTTATAGGGGGTCATACGATAACAACATAACAACACTGACGAAGAGATATGGGGCAAGTCGAAGTCGATCTCAAGGGCCAGAACAAGTAATACTTCGAAACTAGTTAGCTCCGCTTGATTCTCTCTGCTGGTGCCGGTTGCCGCATCCATAGGAGTCTGTCTTAGACTCCTGGCCAATTGCGTACATAAGCTTACAGCCTGAGTAACTCATTCGCGCTTTAGAGTTGTTCACCAAATGTAGTTTCCCCGCATTGGATCTCGACTCGGAGCATTGCACACACAAACCACACTTACAGCTTGGAGCTGTATCATAATAAGCACGAACTGTAACTTCTTAACGTCTTTCGTGTCGAATGTCGAGGTCGTCGTCCACGTCTCAGTCCGCTAGAAACCATATCCCACCTTCCACACGCGCCAAGGCCCACAATTTCAACGAGTACGCAAACGTAGACCGCGATGGAATACCTTCAAGCTTGAGCCTCCTTTCTGCTCGGAGACCTTCCTGGACTCCTTCTCCGTTCTACGATCTTCCAGGCCCTCATGGTCCAGATAGCTTGCAGCCTGGACTTGCTTCGTATCGCGATGTCCCATCCTTTGGGGTACAACCACCTGTGCATCCGTCGCCATCCCCAGACGACAGTGGAAACTTTTATCAGAGACTTCAAATTGACATGAAAGACTTGGTGGGAGACGCAGTTGGCAACGTGAGTTGCTTAATCTGCTTGTTCGTTATCACATTCTTTACCTTCTGCCAACCATATTGCGACCAACGGCACATGGGAACGCGACAAACTGGAATTCTTTTCCGCTCATATATCTTCTCTAACTCACTGGCTGACATTCCTGATTATATGCGCAGATGAGTATCAGTCCTACCAGCCGTGATATTGTCCTCGCTGCGTAAGTTCTTCCTACTGTTGTCACTCAGGAATTTCGTCTCAAGGTGCACATAGCCGCCGGGGCCTATTTATCATAGACCTTCAAGCACCATTCGAGGTGCCCCGGTTTCTTCCTCAGGGCGGAACGTGGGATGTAGCGGATGTGCAATGGAACCCCCATCCTTCTCGCGCAGAATACATCGTATCTACATCTAGCGAGAAACTGTGAGTATGATGCCTATTATGCTTAGATGGTGCTTCTGACTATCTTCGAATAAGTCTCATCTGGAACCTTCTACTTGTCGGCAAAACTTCCATCGACTATATTCTTCATTCACACTATCGCGCAATTACAGACATTAACTGGCATACATCGGAACCAGACACTGTGGTTAGTACAGGTATTGACTCATGGCTCTGGTCATGGGATCTACGAGAACCACGGAAGCCTGTGCTTGGTAGGTGACGGCTTTTAGCTGGTTGAATTGCGCCTGACAGTCATTCCTTCAGGTTTATGCGCATTTAATGGTAAGTTCAGCTTTGAAGCGAGGTAACAACCCATGAAATAAATGACTTCGTAGCCGCTGGAACGCAGGTCAAATGGAATCGTCAAGATGCCAATGTACTTGCATCCTCTCATCTAAATGAAGTCCTCATATGGGACCGTCGAGTACGCCCTCATTATTTTTGGAATGTTCTTCTTGCTGAAAATCTATTCTAGAAAGGATCACTGCCCACATCTAGGATAAAAGCCCACAAAGCTAAAATATATGGTATAGATTGGGCTCACGAGAGGCGGAACGATATCGTCACTTGTTCTCTCGACAAAACGATAAAGATATGGGATACTAGTGACTCGCCTAATGAGACTGGTGGATTTGAACCAAAAAATACAATAAAAACCAGATATCCGGTGTGGAGAGCACGAGATCTTCCTTTTGGTCACGGTGTTCTTAGCTTACCCCAAAGAGGAGAGACTGCACTAGAAATGTGGGCAGATTCCGACTCGGGGACGCCCGTAGAAGTATATGAAGGTCACACGGACGTTGTGAAGGAATTCGTCTGGAGAAAAGGAGGCCTGGGTAGGTTTCCTTATTGAATACCCACCTTGTTACTCAAACATTTTCCAGAGGGAGGAGAATACCAGTTAATAACGTGGTCGAAAGACAGAACTCTCAGATTCTGGCCAGTAGACTCGGAAACCATGGAGGTTGGTTATTGGTGTACGCCTCTAAAATATAAGTAACTCATCCCGAACCCTACAGAAAACTGGTTACGTCTCCGGGATGAAGAGGACTCGGTCAAGATTTTTCACAGATGCAGATGATAACCAGTCCTTTCGACACCCTCCGGAGGGGACAGACTTGGCTCCATCTCTATCTGCGCCCGTTGGTCACCGCGCTATTTTAGCTGAGGTACGAGCGCCACTCCCCCCTCGCAAACTAAATCCAGTGCTACAACCACACCACGGATCTGCTGCACGTGCGAGATCACATGAGAAAGGCATCATACCTCCAGAGCATAGCACCAATCATGTCTCCCTGCCGATACCCGTGGCTACGGCTACACGACATGGCGGTACTATGAGTCGAGGCAACGTTGGTGGTAAGTCTGCGCGAATGGATGCGTTTACGTGGCTGGCCAATGTGAAAGTGGGAGACCGACGGGAGAGTAGCTCTGGACCAGGCAGTGGTGCGGATAGTGGGGACGTTTCAAGAATAAGTTCAAGGTCGAGGCCCCCTTCTGGCAGAGACCCGAGCACCGCTCCTGGTCGCCGCAAGAGGAGCGAAAGCCGGGGGAGAGGCAACGAAGAGCATCGGGATGGGGACGTCAACCAATCCCTACAAGATGAGTGAGTACTCTGTGCTTTTCCGATGTTCCGCTCTAATTCTTCTCCAGAATTACGTCTGTCCTCACTAAACTCGCTTCCTCTAAAATAAAGCTAGAGAAAGTAAGTAACGACTTTAGCTTGTCTCGACTGTCTATGACCTCATATTAACAGCATGATCTGACGAAAAGGCGTACTTGTACTCTTGGTTTACATGGACCTTGGGGCGAGTCGTCTTCAGTGTTCATCCGCGTATCGTTTAAGTTTCCAAAGGAATATCCACAAAGCTCATACCCAGAAGGGACGCCCGATATCGACGTTGAACGCAACCCTCTTATCTCCATGCAGAGTCGTGCTTTCATGCTACGTCGTCTAAAAAGTATTCGTGAGGGGCGAAGACCGTGCCTCGAAGCATGCTTAAGATTTCTGCTTTTTGGTAATGAAGACGAAGAAGTAGGAGGCGGAGCTGCTATGGGCTCCGAATCTTCGTCTGAGGACGAGGCGGTGGTACCACGCAAGCCGCGAGATGTCACCGTCTCGTTACTGCGAAGCAACAAAAATCTCGCGGAACCTCGTACGTCTCAGGGTGTCTTTGGTCCCAATGGTAAGTGTATTTTATAATAAAATGGCAAGTATTCATGGTTCGATAAGGTGAATTGGTGTGCTTCTTCCGGGCACCACCCCGAATCGTTCGGAATCCCCTGCGAGAGATATCCACGTCTTCAGCCGCCGCAGCCACTCACTCCCCGGAGACAGTACCACGATTCTTCCAATCACCAGCGTTACTTGCAGACGCTGTCCGTCGTCTTGGCCTCGCTGCAACGGATCGAATGGTAGACCTAGCAGACCCGAAAAGAGCAGAGGATGGCGATAATATCCTACGCATCATGACCAATCTTTTGACGTTTTCGCAGCAAAAAGTTAGGAGAGAATCGGAATCGAACTCATTGGATGACATCCCCGCCAGTTATTCACTGATTCCAATGCGACGAAGCACCATATTCATCAAGTACCCTTCTGATATCACGAACGCCAATAGGACGGTCGCTGCAGAGTACATCTTTGAGTCCCAGAATTTGGCAAACTTGTGTGAGACGAACGCACATATAGCAAAAGTCAATGGCCAGTTACACCATGAACGTGTCTTCAAGACGCTACAGGCACTATTCCCAAGCTCACGCACTCGAGACTCTGATGGTCGTACGGTGTCAACAGAGAGTGCGCTCCTTTATCACGTTGCTATTAGACTGTAAGCGGGTGATAACTTTTGTGGGCTTATGTCTGATCAAAGATTCAGGTATAACGAATTTTCTGCTAATAAAGATATCCAGATGCTGGCCATGATATCCATCGTTTTACTAAAGACATGTGGTCCATCACTGGTAACGCGTGAGTAGACTGGTACCTTGTCAGACATCAACTCATGGTCTCATGATGATGCAGGAAATCACTCTTCTGACGTGAAAGAGCATGTCTCTGCTATCTCCAAAGCTGGTTTAGATTATTTCAGCCTCGCACGCCCCAAAGAAGGTCCTAGCGCGGCACTTTCTCCAGGTTGGCCCCGTTTGCCATCAACATCCCCCACTGCGCTCCCCCTATCGGCCTCAAATTCATCGCGTGGCTCTTGGTCTAGTCTATTCAATCCTGGCAGCGTGCGACAATTCATGTCAGGTGTGCAGGAAGTAGTCAGCACTCCAGCAGAGGCAGTAAGTGCAACAGCGCCGTCGCTACAAATCCCGATCCCTATGCTCAATAATTTCAATAATAACTCACGACGAGCTCAGGGCCCCGATTCTCCTGTTCGTAGAAGTTATAGTAGAGACACGTCTGTAGCGTCGAGTTCGCCGATTTCGAAGTCATGGTCCGAAGCACCTATGGTTAACTTTCCGAAAATGACCGCCCCGTTCTCTTCTGCTGGACATGCTCGCCGCCCAACCTTTTCGCAGGTTATCAGCCCCAAACAAGTCATCCCGGAGAAGAAAAGGATCGTGTTCAATGAAAATGTGACGGAAGCTGTACATAATTCCAGGTACAAAACTCGTTCCCCCCTTAATCTCTGGGTTGCGTTAATATCCGCCTTAGGCCACTTTCATTCAGTCCGCAACTGCTTGACCAATTTGCATGTCACGTCCTTGCCTACGCGGAGATACTGTTCGCCTGGCAACTATTGCATAAGCGTCTAGAGCTGTTGAAGTCCGTGGGCTCACACATATCTGCCTTGTTACCGGTCCACACCCGACGGGAGCTTGGCTTTGGTGCGTTGTCACTTATCAACTTGTTAGATATACTTCCATATTCATCGGGGAACCCAGATATACTACACGCATGTGCCATGTGTGGGAGAACAGGTACGGAACGAAATGCTGAGTCATGTCCCTCTTGTGGTGTGCATTCTCTACGACCTCGTTGCTCAATCTGTAGACTGCCTGTGAAAGGTAAGCTGCAATGAATCCAATCTTGAGCTAAACGTTCGCTTACAAGATTGTATGTTGTAGGTCTGTCGCGCAGCTGCCCCCAGTGCCTTCACATTGCCCATCTTACATGCTGGAGGGCTGCGAAACTGGAATTCTGTGCTACGGGTTGTGGATGCCATTGTAGTGGCAAAGAAAAAAAACGACCGAGCCCGGTCCAGTCTCCTGCATCCGCATTATCGCTATTAGCATAATTTTGTAGACATTTATCTAATAGGTAGTGGTATAGTTGTATCGATAATTGCTTTCTGCTCTGGGCATAGACACATATGCAATCTAGTATTGGAACATAAAGCTGCATTGTAGAAACGAGACGCTCTACTTCAGCCTGGTTGCGTCACATCGAGACTTGGAAGGCTTCTGGTTCTGCAGTGATCGAGTTCAAGTACAGTACTCAGGCTTATTGGGCCGAGATGACAGCCGGACTCAAGCGCATTAGAAGAGTGTTGGCTATATCATAGAATGCTTCTAGAATTCGCTTGAATCCCCCCCAGTTCCTAGAAATTGTAGGACGCATCAAAGTAAGTGCGAGTGAGAAATGTTGTATTGCAGTATCACAAAATTCCAGAGTTGCAAGGCGTTGTTTGATTCCCTCAGAGTCAACTTGTCATGAACGAGATAGCACATAAAGTTACGTGATATGAGTTAGCACAATAGCTAGAAGTGGTTTGACGTCTTTAAATGTGCATAATCGGCAGCCAGGGCTGTTGCCAAGCGACCCTGGTTTTAGCTGCCGCAATCAGTGACCACGTGGTCCATGAACTATTATAGTCCGTGTCGTTCAACCCAACATTTTGTTTGTTGCCTTTGCTCAGTCCAGTTCCCATCCCTCATATTTGAGCTCATCATCGTCTTTCTCCTCGACGGTATCATCCCCTCCTTGAACCTATTCACGCTCATTACAGCCCCCCCCTCATCTCCCTCGACAGCCATGTACGCACACGCATTTGCCGCCATCCTCGCTTTGCCCTTCGTTGCCCAGTGTAAGTCTCTTGCTTTCAGGTTGACGTGGAACAGTAAAAAAAAACTTGCTAACGAATCGCCACCACTCCAATAGTCGTCAGCGCTCAGAGCTGCACTCGTAACTACACCGTTCAAGCAGGTGATATCTGTGACAGCATCTCTGCTGCTCAGAATGTCTCTACGTCAGTCTCTGACGTTTCCATGTTTCCCCCCGTTATTTACCGGATCTTGCTTTTAGCTACCAGCTCGCTGTAGTTAACAACATCGACGTCGACTCTCAGTGTGACAACCTCAACCCAGGCGAGAACCTCTGCCTTGGCTGGAGCGGTGACGACTGCACGAGCACCTACGTCGTCCAAGCAAACGACGACTGCGACATCATCACCAGCATGGCTAACATCAACGATACCATCCTCTACATGAACAACCCCCAGATCAACTCGGACTGCACCAACATCTACATCGGAGAGGTCTGTCCCTTTTCTTTATTTCTCATCGTTGGAGGGGAAAAAAAAATATGCAAAGATTGTTTCTCACGTCCGTTAGGTTCTCTGCACTGCTGGTACCGTTTTGGTACCCCCTGCCCCCTCCGGCACCGTTCCTGGCTCTGCAATCCCCCCTTCTGCAACAGCCGCTAATGACCTTCCTTACTGCGACGAGATCGATGACAGCAACTAAACGCTGCCATCCTTACCTCCCACTTTAACCCCTAGGAGGGGGAGGAGCTCGATGATGCCAGCTCTGGAAAATGTACAGTTGGCCTCACCGTTCTCATTTTCTCCATCTTGTTTCATCAGTATTTGGAATCATCACGAGTTGCACTGCTATACCCAGCATCTCTCTCTCTCAAATTATTGTTCGTTTTTATCGATTACCCTATCTTTTTTTTCTTTCTATCGTGGCTGTTTATACGTACGTATTTCTGGAAATGCACTGTACATCGTTGGAAATTTAGGGCGGTCCTGTGGATCGACTTTGTGATCGTTCTGATTATTGCATGTGAGGAAAGCACTACTGATGAAAATAAAACCATGAAAGTAAATAAAATATGGTAAGGGAGTGTGGATGTATCGAGTACATCCATATGCATTAAAGTCTGTATAAAATAGGCATCCATATCGCTCATCATCAAACTCTTTGCTTCTCCTATGCCGATGGCTGTGGGAAAGCGCCAGGGATAGTCTGTCGACGACGTTCTGGGTGATGATAATACGTGCCATAGCGTCGTTTGGGGGTAGTGATGAGAGGCGTCGACGGCGACGACGACGTCACATCTTGTGGCACACCCGCCACATCCTGTTGAGAACGACCCATCTGATGCCCATAATCTTCGTCAGAATCGTCCTCTTCGCCCAGCCAATCGTCATCTTCAGGCAGCATGATCACCCCCGAGGCAGGATCGAAGCTCAGGCGGTGGTTCAGGCTGCTTTGCGACTGCACCAACTCGGGGCGCGCGTCGTCCCATGGGTTGTCTGATGAGAACCCTCCGTGCCCGTTCTCGCCCACTGGTGAGGCGGGCTCGGCGGGTATCTCGTCGTCGACCAGTCTTGGCTCTACGACAGAGGACCGAGCTTTGCCGCGCAACAGACTGTAGCGCTTTCGGAGCGTGAGCACGATTCCTTGAGTAGGGTCCTGGGGAGCTCGAACGCCTCCCACGCGAAGAGCATTCACAAGCGTTTGTCCTTTCTTGAGAGGCAGCCAAGGTTCTGGGAGAACTCCTGTCAACGCAGGGTGGCCGTACCTCCGTTTACCCGTGCTATAAGACAGGTCAGAAAAGACATATTCGCGAGAAAGGGAGCACCCACTTTAGAACACCACTGTACCAGTTGGCCATGGGAGGCTGGGACTGAAATTTTGCCGAGTTTGAGTGACTGTCATCCATCATGCCAGACGACGGTAAGATACGACTCACGTAGTCAGTTCTCTCATCTTCTGGAGCGACGTAGAGTGTCTCATCGTTTTGTCCATAACGCCTTCGATTCAGATTGCTATCACATATATCAGCATCGTTGAGTATAATAAGTAAAGCATATATGCTAACCTTTGTGACCACGTCACAGGATGTCCCTCCCTGAGTCTTGCAACATCAGCCGTCTCCTCTCCCCGCTCGACTTCAAATACAGAGCTGAGACATACAAACTTGCTTAGCGGTTTAAACGTTTTGTCGATGTACCACGACCACAGAAGCGTTCCCAGGATGAGCGGTGCAAGAAGGGACGATAGGACGTAGGATTTGCGAAGGATAAAGATGCCGGTCATGAACACGAGGAAGATAAGGATGCCCCAGATAAGGCGGATAAAAGTGAGTGGCCAGGCCTGTCCTTGAGATTCATACGGCTTATAGAATACTGCCCAAAGGGATTTGAATCATATGCTACCATGTCTCAACGAAAAATACGGCAACTTACCGAAGAGCAGCTTGTATTTGTACACAACATAGGCCATGCCAAAGTATATGGCGCCGAATATCACGATCATTGGCTGGACGACGCTATAGAGCAATGTGATAACAAACATGAGGATGGCTTGGGGATAGACTACGCCATAGTTGACCATTGGAGGTGCGTTGAGCTCCGCAAAATCTGATAGCGGTGAAGTTAGCAATCATCTTCGTCTACGATGAAACGCTGGCGAACGTACCGCGAGGGGTGCGTGTAAAGAAAATACGAAGAATCAAGCGGGGCAAAACGATGCCCAAATTCAAGAGTTGCAATGGCATAATACCGAGTCCTACCAAAAAAAACTCTGTCAGGTAGCATTGGAAGATTAACAGAGGACTTTACCTTGGAGGATGACATAAGAAAGGAAGAAATGCCTGTATGAACGAGGAAATTAAGTAACGCCATTGGAAGCGGGCTGAATATCATTACCTTGCTCTGCCTTGAGATAGCGCCTCAGCCAACTTCTCTGGGATTTTGGCAGGAGAATTTGCCAGATCTTGCACCAATTGCCAATAGGTGCTAGCCAAGAGGAAGATAAAGACAACGTTGACAAGAAGGAACAAGAAATATCTAGTGGGCCATTAGACATTATCCACGACAGGAACAGAGAGATACAAACTTTCTCATCAATGAGTACTCGATCCAGCTGCGTGCTCGATAGCCTTGCACATACGTGAGTGCTATACAAGGAAGGTGTGAGTAAATGCTGAACAAGGGTGTTGTTTTCCTACAATCTGACCTTCAAGAATAAAAGGTAGTAGCGCATTCAATGTGATCATAACCACCGATGGTAAGGAATTCTGTACTATAGCCCTTATTTTGTCATTGCTGTCAATCAAACGACCTAACCAAGGAAGAGATTTTTGAATCTCCTTGTAGCTGAGTAAACTGGCAAGAGCAGTGATAGGGAAAATCCAGAAAAAGAGTAGTAATGCCATACAGCCCAAAACAATGAGCTCTCGTGCCACACTTGCGTTGGGTTGGAGAGACATGTTGGACCAGATAATATCACGTGGTTCAGGAGCAGCACAAGCTTTGCATTCAAATGGATCGGGAGCATTGGCAGTTTGTACTGCGATTTGCTGAACTCGACGTAAGCAAATTTATGGTACGCGACTGACCGGTTACTCACCGCGCTGGACATTTTTTCAAACGTGATGAAAGCAATATGAGTAGCTTTGAACCTTCCTGTTCTTCTCCATTTCTTGACTTTTTCATCTGCCTCCTTGAACTTCATTTCCAAATACTCTAATGCGTCGACCTTCTTGCTGAACCATCCTGGGCGTATTGTGGGCCTTTGACGATGGGGAACGACGAATCTGCTAGGCTGATTCTCCACGAACGAAGGTTCGACGTCGGACAACGGAGGCATGACATTCTCCGATGGGTCGTATGACTCCACTGTACTCGGGTTGCCCACGTATTTCGTCCACGCACTCTCCATCTTGAGAAGGGCCTGGGTACGCAAGTCGATCAATCGTTTCAGGGTATCTACCTCCCTGCAAACAGTGACGCTCTCGACGCTCAAGCCCATGTTCTCGAAGTACTCTGCAAGTGTCCGCTCAGATTGCAGATGATTTGGCAGCCTTGTGACCATGACGGTGCGTGCGGGGATCGAATGTACGAGCTCGAGAGAGTATAGCTGACGAGAACGTATGAATCGCCGGTAATTCTTGTAGATAAAGCGTAGGGCGAGAAATGTAAAAAGGTAGGTGAAAAGAAAGTGGACGGTCAGGTAGGAGTTAGCGTCGCTAATGAGGTCGAGCCAGTCATGACTCGGGGGCAAACTATCATCCGGAACGAGAGACGGCCAATCGCTTTCATCGTCATCACCTCCGTCACCAATGCCGATGTTGTTCTACATGCTATAAATACTCAAAGTATGCAGAGATACGGATGAGTGCTAACCTTCCAGTTCATAGGCATCAGTATGGCAACCGCAAAAACAGAGCAAAGGGAAAACAGGTAAAACGACATCTTGAAGAAATTGAGGAGCTGTGTGCAGTTGTGGGTTATTACGTCCAAGATCACTAGGATGTAATGGAGCAAACATACCACGGCCGCATCCAGGCCAACGATTTGCAGGACAGTATATTCGGATACCCTGAGAGTTGGCATTATCCACCCAAAGAATGCTTGGTGCGCGTGAGCTTCGTGTGGCGAGAACCCTAAAGCGAACAGTGAGGTCGCGATGACTGCACGGTAAGTGGAGACGCACCCTTGAGTTTTGTACGGGGTGCAAAAAGTAGAGGCCATCTGGTTCTACAATATGAGAAAAGCAGAAAAGATGTGACACCGATCGACAAAGAGAGTAGAACTTGTGTCGTGAACCAGGGGCCCTCGAACTTGTCTAAATGCAGTGAGAATGACATATACTGGAACGCGATAAAACCGTGCCACTTACAAGTCGGAGGAGATCCTGGTGGAAGTTCTGGATCGCTGTCGTCACCATCGCCTAGGACGGCGTTCGCCACGGAAGCAAATATGCTGAAGGTATCCATGAAGGAATGTCACCGTGGAGGCGTGCTTCAACTTTGCCGATCCACCAACGGATGTGTTTGGCAAGAGCCTTGGAACACAACAACCGCCATCAAGTGTAAACATCGGTGTTCCCACCGTGCTTCACTGTATATAATGGTTCGATCTTACACTAAGTACACCTCGGGCAGGAGATTTATTGGTCGACATGCGAGTCTAATTAATATTTCAATTCAAGAAAAATGTTATACAACATGACGAACAAACTAGTTGGCGAACGATGAGATTCAGACATGACTGCAAAAACACTCAAGATGATCTCAGGCAGGAGTAATTGTGAATGCGCCATGACCATCCTTTGTAAGGTTCCAGGTGGTGGATTCATCGAGGTTAGTTGGGTTAGCATCCCAGATGACATGGGACTGGATACCAACAATGTCGAACACCTTTTTATCATGATTTGATTTTACCGTGTTGAGCGTGTATCCCTCGAGATGCAGGAGTAGTATCAGCTTTTCCGAATTCTTGCTGTGTGATCAGTACGTAACGTAGCCTGCACTGACTGCTCGACTCCTGAGCTTTATGGTTGCGATTTCCCAGAGGTTTTGATGGCATAGCCAAGAGAAGGGACAGCATGAATACAATACACCAAGGCGGCTGTTCGATTTAAGCCTACATAAATACAGGATGAGTGATACGTTGTACGGCGCAGGAGGCCGATCCAAGACGCCTGCGACACTGCTGGTGTGATCAACAGCCAAAACAAACGTCGCGCAAAGCTTGCTCTGGCACGGCAGGCGGGCTATTTGACGATGGGATTGACGCCTCTGGCAGAAAGGTAGTCCTTGGCAGCGCTTGAGCTCTGTGGCAAGGGTCGTCAAAGAGGATAGGGGAGAGTGGGATGTATGGTTTACCAGTGCTTTTATGAGTTCATACACGCTCTTGTCGTGGAATCGAAGAGCGGTAGCTGGATCTGTATACGGAGCCTGGTGTTGGCAGTTAAGACCAAGGAAGGAAAGTGATGCAGTGATAAGATACCTCCAAGCCTGTTATGTCACAGTAGTGTCTCTGGGGCAAGAGAGAGGGAGGAGCCTCGATGGAGGAATCTGGAGTCGATGGGGGTTGTGAGTTCAGTGGGGTGTGCGCACGTAGGACGACTCAACAAGTGGGGGATATCGTGATCCGGGTCGATCTTGGTAGTCTCTGCATCGACGTCCATAGGCAGGGGGTGCCTCTGGGGCCTTCCTGGCGGGCGGCGCTCCAGGCTTTCCGGTCGCGCTTCCTGGGCAAGAACGGGCTTTGAGGTTCTTTTGTGCGGCGGTTGAGTTCTTTTGTTGTGGGCTGGGGTTCTTGAAGGGGCGGGGGAGTGTGGAAGGTAGGAGAGCTTTTCTTGGGAGAGTCTGTGGGTCGGGGTGAGAGGGTGGAGGGGAGGGTTTGTGAAAACTTCCTTGGGAATTGAGCTGGGCCCTTCCGCGA
>NW_006763298.1:176655-177923 GCF_000218685.1 Serpula lacrymans var. lacrymans S7.9 | reverse complement strand
TCCATCGCACCCCACACCGCCCTCCCAAAGTCCCTCCGCCCCTCCTCCCCCTCCCACCCACCCACAAACACATCAAAAACCTAAATCTCCGCTCACAGCTCACCCGCCAGGCCCACCATGCCGCACGCACAAAGTCCCTCATACACGACGCGGAGCTCTTGTTCAAGGAGGACAACGGCGGGATGCACGTTGAGAGCCAGATGGAGAGGACCTGGAGGGTGGGCCAGCGCGACATTGCCCAAGGGGCGGGCGAGGAGGCCGCAAAGGGCAGGCAGGAGTGGATCTTGGATGGCGGTCCATACAGAACTAGATATACGAGGAACGGAAGGTGCGCCTTCTCTCCGTGACAAAGAGAGCATTTTCCATCTGCGACTACCGATGCTGACGCCTCCACCAGACACCTCGCCATCGCTGGAAAAGCTGGCCATGTAGCTACATTCGACTGCAAAACAGGCACGCTGCACACAGAACTGCAACTCCAGGAAACCTGTCGCGACATCACGTACGTGGGCATCTTTCTATTGCCACTGATGATATCCTCAGCTCTTTGTCGCAGCTTCCTGCACGACCAGTCACATTTCGCAGTCGCACAGAAAAAATACGTCTTCATCTACGATCGCGATGGCGTCGAATTGCACCGTCTAAAATCTCACGTCGAGCCTACCCGACTCGAGTTCCTCCCCTACCACTGGCTCCTCGCCAGCGTAGTACGTCCCCCCTCCCCTCCCTTCTCCCTCCCCCTTACTCACCACCCCATCCACTAGGGAAACGCAGGCTACCTCAAATACCAAGACACCTCCACCGGCCAACTCCTCGTCGAACACCGCACCAAACTCGGCCCCTGCACCACCCTCACCCAAAACGCCCACACCGCCGTCCTCTACCTCGGCCACCAAAACGGCACCCTCAGTCTCTGGACGCCCAACCTCCCCCAGCCCGCCGTCCAGCTCCTCGCCCACCTCGGCCCCGTCGTCAGCGTCAGCGTCGATCCGAGCACCGGCGGCAGGTATATGGCTAGTGCCGGTGCGTATGGTTCTGTCAAGGTGAGGGATTGTCCGAATTGAAAGGATTGGTGAGGGAGTGGAGTGCGAGGGGTGGGAAGACCACTGCTGCCTGCACCGCTGCGGGGTGTGGCTGCTGTGATGATGGCGGCTATCTCCTGACGGCTTGGATCGGATGGCTTGCTCGGCATCGTGCTAAAATGCATCAAGTGTGCATGTGCATCACCCAATGAAGACAATGGTTTCGATGCTCCCCGGAACCCCAGC